>NC_040039.1:48198837-48241241 GCF_003713205.1 Coffea eugenioides | reverse complement strand
AAAAGAGGCATACTATTTTTAGTCGGAGAAATAAACAAATACGAGCATTAGGACCAAAATGGATCATAATTTAAATATTAGGGACAATTCTGACTGATTTTAAATGTTAGGGACTAAAAAAGTTTTTTTGAAAAATGTTAGAGACCAATTTGGCAAATTCCCCTATAGTTTAATATCGTAATCAACTTACGGATGATAAGTAAACTTCAACCACCACTTAAAGCTACACCACATTCTTGCCAACACAGCCTTTTTTCTTCTTCATTTTTTGTTTTTTTTTTCCGGCAACACACTTTACATTAGATTAAAAAAGTAAATTGCTGTTTAACTGGAGAAAAGGGTCATGGTAAAGCAGTTGGAAGAATTCCTTGTTGATAGTTGATGAGCGAAATCTGATGCAAATTTCTCAAAATCTGAAAAGCAAGAGAAAACCCCTTCGACGTCCAAACTCCCAGTCTCCCACGCTGCACCCCTCCCTTCCCCCTCTTCTTGTCGGCCAATTTGGATGCTACTACAATTTTGCCGAATCCCATTAACCCCTTAATTTCTTTTCTTTTTCTTTGTTGTTGGATTTTTCTTTTTCTTTTTCCTTTTCATTTTTATCAATTGCAGGTAGAAGGAGGAGGAGAAGGATTCGAGCCCCTGATTGGAGACATGGGTTCTTCCTCTAAGAGGAAATCTGCCAAAAAGAAAAGTTCCAAACTTTCTTCTCAGGTAGCAGTATCGAGAATCTGCTATGTGACTTTTATTTGTTTCTGATAAATTTTTTGCTATATTTGTGCTGGATTCTCTATTTATTTCATGTATTGTGTTGGGTTTATCTTGGTTGTTCTTCAATGTTGTTTCAATAAACAGGCCTGCTCAGACATATTGAGAATAATTAATGGAAAAAATTGGAACTTTAAGCCATTAGCTTAGCTTAGGGCGCATTTAAAGTGGCCATTCTGAAAGTGCGATATGAACAATTGAAACTTTAAGGCATTAATTTGGTTTCTGTATTGAACTTGAAATGGCTGTTATTTCCTGTCAATTGACTTTAGTATCTGTATTCTGATTATTAAAAGCAATCAAATACTTTTTATAATCTTCTTGTTTACTTGCAACAAATACTTCTAAACGTCGTAAACATGTCTCAGTTTCTTGCCTTTCTGTATATCTTATGTGGTTAGGCTCGCAAGATGAAGAAGAGTGGGAGGACTAAATCCAAGAAACTTGGTCGCCGTCATGATTCCAGTACTGATGATTCCATGAGTTCAGATTCCATTTCCTCACCTGGTAATGATTCTTATGCTTCAAATTATGATGATGACTCCATGAGTTCCGCATCTATATCTCGGTCCAGTTCAGAGGATGCTTACAGGAGAAGGAAAAACAAATCGCGCTCACGAGGTAAACTAAAGAAGACCAGAAAGCGAGCTCGAAGGAGATCTTCCAGCAGAGACAATCGTAAGAAATTAGCTCCCATGAAAAAAAGAAAAAGGTCAAGAAAGGATAGTGATTCTAAGACAAGAAAGAAATACGGCAGAAAGAAACGTAGGAGGGATTCAAGTGCTAGTCCCACAAGCAGCAATTCACACAGCTGCTCTACTTGCAAAGGTGGTAATAGTGACAGTGAGGAGAGCGAACGTGAGAGCGTTAGGAGCAGGCCTAGAGAAAATAAGAGAGATAAGAGAGATTTAAGCAAGGACAAACGTAGAATCAAACTTAGCTTCCGTAGGTCCCCAAGTCATTCTTCACACAGTAGGTCTAAGGATCAAAGTGGTAGTGTTAGTTACAGTGAGGAAAAGTTTCTGAATGAGAACAATTCCCGGCGTTTGAGATCTGTTATAACATTTGTTGAGCAGAGGAGTGAGGGAGAAGGGAACGAATGGAAGAAGGATCTACAGAATGAAGAAATTGTCTATGATAATGACGATTATCCTTCCAGAAGCAGTAGTGGTGGGGGAAGCAAAAAGGAATCAACTCCTCGTTCACCTATTGCATTTGATGTTGAGAAACGGACAGAAAGTCCTATATTTGTTTCTGAGCATGAGGTGACTGAACTTTCAGGAAGTGTAAATGATGCGCATGACATGAATGAGTTTGCGACACGCAGTTCTGCAAAGGAAAATGGGAATTACACTCCCCTTGTGGGTGCTGGTTCAGGGGGTGATGATCTGGAAGCAATTTTGAGGCAGAAAGCTTTGCAGAATTTGAACAAGTTCCGAGGAGGACATAAAAGTAATACAAAGCCTACTTTGGATCAGAAAAATAAGGATGATGGCAATGTTAATGCATCATCCACTTCCACAGCAGCGGTTGAAAGGGTTGTCCTTGACAGCGGACACACTGAAAAGGTTTATGGAATTGTGAAACAGAATAATGATCATCCAGCTGATGGGTCGGGACTCTCTGGGAATCCCAAGGAGGACGGCCTGAATAGTGGAAATCCTGTTGTTGGTAAATCTGTATCTGGAACCTCACCATTTAGGGGAAGATCTTCAGGCTTGGACATGCGGCATCAAGCCACAGCATCAGGAGCATCTCCAGATAAAATTCTGAGAGAAATTAAGAGTGAAGGGAAGACTACAGCTACAGTACAAACTACATCCGTGGCTGGAAACTCGTCATTTTGGGAAAGTTCTTCAGGCTTGGACACACCCAATAAAACTACGACATCAGTTGCATCTCCAGAAAAATTTCTGATGGAAACTGAAAGCGACAGGAAGACTGAGCTTAAAATAACTCAACCATTGTCTCCTAGCGTGGGCATTAATAAAGGTTCTGCTTGTAGCTCTGCGACTGTAGAACCAGCTTTATCTGCTACTTCAGGAGGGCAAAGTTTGAACAATCAGAAAGATGAAGCTAAGGATGGCGGACAGTATCAGCAGAAGACGATGTCTGTGATGAGAAGCGGGGAAATGGTACAGGTAGGAGCTTTCTAAAGTATCATTAATAACGTATTTACTGAAATTTCCAATTTGTAAATGTTGTGTCGAGTTCTGCTTTACTTGCTAGGGAGTTTGACATTTGGAAACATGTTCCCAGGTAAACTACAAGGTCTACATTCCTCAAAGAGCTCCCGCTCTTGCCAGGAGACAACTCAAGCGGTGATTTTGGAGGGCAGAGGACTTGGTGTGGACAACTGGGATTTTGGTAGTAGTTGTATCCAGAATCTGTAATTGATTGCTAGTTGAAAGGAACCTTGACTGGTTATAAAAGTGAAGGCCGATGGATGCCATATCAGTTGATCATACTCTTTGAATAACTGGATGTTTATCAACACCTGACAGCTCATTAATAAGTTCTAAAATTCAGTACAATTTTGCATTTGAATTGGAATACACCTGTCTTGGTAAAATGATGTCAACAGATTGGTTGGCCATTGTTTGACAAGGTAATTGCTTCCGCAGATAATATGATAGCCACCTTTTTCCTTTAAAAGAATTAGCTAAATTTTATATATGTATGTATGTATATAATCACTTGCTCATCATGTCCACTGTGCTTAATTATTCTGGATGGGCTGCATTTTTGAACATGACATTAACCAAGATTTATTTTCTTAAAACCAGCTAGGCAAGCCCAATCATCCATCTTTGACACTGTAATATCTTCCAAGAATGGTGAGTACCGGTGGATGATGCGCGGAACCTGCATCAAGAATTTTAAATAATTTAATCAGGGAAACTTTTGAAATGTGGTTCTTCATCGAAGAACGGTGATATGGTAGACAAGGATGATAAAACCATTAATAGATTTATTAGTCTGATAATCTTCTGGACAACATTTAGGATAATAGCCTCTCTTAGTCATGTTAAGCTAATCATCTAGCAAGGTATTATCTACAATCAGTTGCATCCTAAGACGTACCTGCTCAGATATGATACCCGATAGACCCACTGTGGCTCCAGGCTTTGCATGGGAGACAATTTGGTCAGCCAAATCGAGCAGAGGATTCAGCAGTATATTCGCAATAACAACATGAAACTTCTCTGTCTCGGTGACAACTCCTTTATCATTTAAATGCTGCCTGTCTGTAGGTTTACTTACAATTTCGTTTGTAAAAGTAGAACTGCCTGTACTAGGAACCAGACTTAAAAACAGTTTTTCAGGCTGTATGTTATTCAAAGTAGCATTGTGTTGAGCAGCTGTAATTGCTTGGGGGTCTATATCCAGCCCAGCTGAAAAAGCTGCACCAAACTGCATTCATGATCAAAATTTAAAGATCAGAACCCAGAATCAAGTCAACATAGAAGCAAGGTCAGATTTAAGAAGTACTGCAAATAAGAATCCAATGAATTGCTCAAGATGATACTGTCATGAACTTTGATACCTGGACTACCAACTCAGTTGCAACAGAACACAACAAATTCAAGTACTAACTTTGATATTCATCTTAGGTTCAGCACCATCCTCCTATGTAAGCATTAAACAGAAAGATTTGAGTACCTTAATTGCTGCAATAGCGAGGATACCAGACCCTGTCCCATAATCCAAGAAAACTTCTCCTCCTTTTATTACATCATAGAGCAGCATTAGGCATAACTTAGTTGTAGGATGATCCCCAGTCCCAAATGCTAATCCAGGGTTTAGAATTATATTAGTTGCTTGAAGATCCTGCAAATTTAAGCATTCAAAATTTCGAGCGAGTATGCAAGTGTAGATCAATAGTTCTTAGTCAGACTTGGGGGGAGAATAAGACAATTTGAGAGTCTTGCTTCAACCAGAAAATTCATCTTTTTAGACCAAAGTCAACACCACAAAAATCATATAGTGAATCCTCATATGCAGAAAGAATAGCTCAATGGACATTAAATTAGCGGCTGAGTAAGAAATATGATTGGAACTTGTAACTATGATTAACCATTTTAAGGTCTCAGTAAATAACACTAATTCCACGAAGACGAAATGCTAGTCCCTGAAAGATGTTAATGTTAATGGAACCTCAAAAGGGAACAGAATAATCATACTGGGGGCTTTCTCCACTCAGGCACGATCCAAATTCCTTCAATAACTTGTACAGGATGAAATGATTCCTGCAAGACAGACAATATCCAAGAAATTATTGTGTTAGAAATTCAGCTATAAACTGGGTAAAACAAACTGGTATACAGACCACCAAAATCCACATTAACCCTCTAAAATGTAGGGTAAAAGTAGGATAAAAAGGCCTATCAGATACAGTATACATGCAGAATCAACAACTCCTCATTCTCCCGAAATTTAGCTATCCTAGGTAAAACTGCGAGATGCTGTTTAATCTTGACATTATTGTCATTTCACTTGTCTTTATAAAGCAAAGAAGCATTAACCTGACTTTCTTTAATCCAATCAGTGTGGTCATGCATCACTACATCATAACTTGGTATCTCTTTCAAGCCTATGGAGTCAACAGCAAGTGATATGCTTTCCTTCACATCCTGACTTACAGAGAATATGGAACTGATGCAAATCTGCAGAAATTTTAAGGAGATACCATTGAGCTACAGTTAGAGCATATTAGTGAACAAGCTGCATCAGAAAAATATCAAATGAGCTAACTCTTACAAAATGAGTAAGATAATACAATCAAACCTACCCAAGTAATCGTAAATTCCAAGTAGAACTGGCTAACAGTTGAGACATGGTCTCCAAAAAAGGAACCTTTCAAAGAACATGGTTAGCATATTGTAGCTCTATTTGTTCAATTACTTTAAGAGCATAGAAACAATTTACATAGTAACCACTTTCGTGTTTCTGATGCTCTTCTACACAATCTAGAACACAATACAAAAAGTAAAATATTACATTTCAAAACCAAATAAAGCATGAGAGAATGAAGAAATTGGCTTTCTACCTCATCACCAACTTCACTATCATCATCATGTTCATCAATGCTGGTAGAGTTGGCTCCAAAACATAAAAGGGCTTCTGAAAGCATATCCTGACCAAAGAACAGAAGCCATGTATATTGAAGTAATTCTTTCAACAAAACTTATCCAAATAGGGCAATTATAACTACAAGTTTTTTTGTTTTTTATCATCCTGCCTCGTAAAAGCTTGCGTTGCATTATTAATCATTTTCCTGTAATGAAAAATAGCTGTAACCTGCAAAATTAATCAAATTAATTACGAAAAAAGAAACCCATAAAACCCAAAGCAGTTAATTCTACTAACATGCATCTGATATCTAACTATACAGCAATAAAAACAGACACACACACACACAGTGTTACTGAGTTTAGCTAAAAGTATGGGCTAAAAATTAGAACTTATTAGCCTTTGAAAGTAAACGTCTCATTTTTTGCCGCAGCACATATACATGCACACGTATAGGTAAGGGGAAAGAGCTCACTGCAACATTTTTCTGGCAGCAAATGGTCACAGAAAGGTAAGGAGAAGTATAAGAATCGGTCGGTAAAGTCTCCAGAGAAGAAGAAGAGCGTGAGGTTGAAAAAGTAGCAGTCTTTGAAGCCAGCTGGCTTAAAAGTTTGTATCTTTCTGAGAAAAAGAACACTGAGTCTGAGAAGCGGCTTTGCCCAACGATACCCCGGGTTCGGTGGCCGAAAATAAGGGCAGTGGCGGTGGAGGCGGCGGCGGCAGCTGTGGAGGTGCAGAGGAGGTGCTTGAAGAAATGACTGCGCAGAGAATTGATTACCAGTGACATTTTTTTTTGTTATGTTTTCTTAGGAATTAGCAGTTTCCTTACATTCTTAGGAATTACGTGACATTTTTAGTTGAAGAAGTGTACGGGAAACAACAAATAAATAAAAGAGTAGAACTTTTTGGCAGATTTCTTTATTTATTTATTTTTTTTAGAGTTTATATCTTACCACAATTTTCACAAACGCTCTTCTCTTTGGTGGGTGAACCCTTTTCTTTTTTTTTCTTTTTTTTTTCTTTTTTCTGTCTTCTCCTTCTTCTTTGTGAGGTTAGAAAATGATCCCAATTTAGTAGTATTACATTATCAAAATTTTGCTATGGTTCGAATTTATTGTACAAAATGATTGGTAAAACTAGATAAGGTTCTCATAATAAGTCTTTAATAACCGTGCTCATAAACAAAAGTCAACTGAAGTTTCCTTAGGGAAGTAGACTAAAAAAAAAAGTTTAGGCAAAAGGGCAAAAGTCCAATAGATAATTTGTTTTCTCATGTATTTTCACAGATTTTAGTAATACGAATTTATTGCTTTTCCGTCTTTTACTTCGCAATAACTTTCAACAAAAGAAAAGAAATAGTCATTGTAATTCTACTTCAATATAATTTCACCATCAAAATCTACGTTATAGGAGCATTTTTTTTAATGTTATAACAGAAATAATGCAAATTATTTGTTCAAGAAAAGAATAATGCAAACAAATTTGAGATTTCTTGAAAACCAATTTTACAAATACCAACTGAATTTAAAACCAAAAATTGAGAAACATATTTTGAGAAAAGTGGGGGAAAAAGAAAGGGATAATTTCAGAAATCTCCCCTGAGATTTTTAATAATTTCACTTGGCTCCCTTAAGACTTCAAAAATTATACTTACCTCCCTTGTCCATTTAAAATGACAATACTAATCTTAATATTTTTAATAAAACTCTCTTGTTGCCATGTTTATGCAAATGATGGATTTTATAATTTTTTACCATTTTCCTTGTTATTCATTTCTCTTATGTTTCATTAGAAGTATAAAAAAACTATCAATATTATTCCTAATATCTATCCAAATTAAACGTTAAACTAGTAATATTTTTTTATAACTTTTAATATCCTCCAATTTTTTTGTAGCTCTTTTTTTTGGGTATCAAAATCAAGGATAAGTCAATAATGATTAAAAACAAATACCCCAAAATCATTACCAAATTATGATAGTTCCACCACTAAACTAGTCCATAAATTTTTATTAAAAAAGAAATCCTTAAACTTTAAAAGAAACAAAATAGCACTTTCTTCTCTATCTTAAAAAGAATTTATATTTTCAATAAAGTCCTATGAAAAATACCCTATTATAGCAAAAGATTTATTGTTATAGTTGATTATTAAATAACAAATATTAGCATGAAAATCTTGATACTTTTTTCCTTTAGAAGAACAGATTGAACTTTATAAGATAAGGGCATTTTAGGGTATTCATTAAAATTTTTGCTCTATTTTAAAGTGTGGTTACTAAAGTGTCAAATTAAGGGAGATAAATGTAATTTTTAAAACATCAAGAGAACTAAGTAAAATAGTAAGAAACCTCAAGGGAGGTTCCTGAAATTATCCCAAAAAGAAAAGAACGAGTGACCATCGAGAGAATGGGTCAATCCTGTCTGATTTGTTTCCCACCAACCAAATCACAAGATACAAATTCCCTCGAGGAAAGAGAGAGATAAAGAAAATGGTATTCTCCTCCAACCCATTAGCTCTGAGCGTACCCGACCCGGATTTTGAGTCTTGGCTCCGAAACAAAGGCTACCTCGAAATCCTCGACCAACGCACCTCCGACCTCCACCGTCTTTCCACCTCCACTTCCGCCGCCGCCGCCGTACGATCCTCCCCCTCTTCCTCCTCCTCCATCACCATCGCCACCACCACCACCATCATCCCCTATGGCCTCTTTATCTCCCTCTTTTCCCACTTAAAAACTCTTTTCTCTCTCCTCACTCTCAACCCCTTCTCTAAGCTCACCTCCGACGACTTTTCCGGCGACATCCCTTCTTGGACCAACGCTTTTATTGGCTCCTTCAACTCCTACTCCTTCCCCACCTCGCCTGCCCAGGCCCGCCTTCGAGCCCACGAGAATGTTAAACGCTTTGCTCGCAATTATGCCTCCCTCTTCATCCTCTTCTTCGCTTGCTCTCTGTAAATTTCTGAACTCACCCGCTATCTTCATTAGCTTACTTTTTTCTTTCTTTGTCTCAAAACTCAAAAAAAAATTTCCAATTTAAGTTGTTAGTTTTGATTATTTCTTATAGTTATTCTTTGCATGGGGATAATGATTTTGTCTTTGCTGTTTGTTGGAAACGGAGGAATTCATTCTTTTCCCGTTTAGTCACTGATATTTTGTTTACTCGAAGCTAATGAACAAATCAAAGCTCGTTAGTTGTGGAAAGATATGAGGTGAACTTCATCAAACTAGGAAGAATTCTTTAGACAACTCAATATGACTAATTGATTTTTGGAGGAATAGGATAACGTAGTAGAATGTTGAGTTAGATCAAAAAATGTGGAAAATGTGTAAATTTTAAGGTTGTTTGTGCTGTTAGTGGATTGATGGATTTCAAGATGCTTTTGTATTTTCTCCCGGTTGACATTTCTAGGTGACCTGTTACCTATGTGTGTGATTTTGGGGTAGTATTTTATTCCTTTTATGATTTTGTTTCGGTAATAGGTATCAGATGCCGCTTGCTCTTGTGGGGTTGATAGTGTGCTTGGCACTTTGGGATGTGTTCAGATATTGTGGTGATCGATGGCAACTAGACCAATATCCTGTTTTTAGACAGACCTTGGTTCGCATTGCACAATGTGGTAAGTTTTGACCTTATTAAATTCAACTCTGTGTTTTTCTTCTTGTGGCATTTTTTGCTTGGAGATGCATAAGTATCTTGTTGCATATTTCGTTAGGAGATGATAAGCATAATGCAGGAACGAATAATTGACTAATGTTTGGCAATTGAGGAATATGTATTGAAATGTTCATGGCTAATTAAGCAGAATTGATTGGTTTGGAAACCGTTCTTTTCTTAATGAAGTTCAGTGAGTTCATGATGCCTCCTTAAAGCATGTCATTCTTAGGCTCTCTCTGCAAGTCAAAGTATGCCTTCTTAATTTTGTTAGTTTCTAGCTCTTTGGATTATTTCGTCTTCCAGAATATTTTAAAGCCTTTTTAGCTAGACACCCGCCCCCGGGGGGGAGGGAGGGGGGGCAAGGAATATCTAATGCATCATCCTCTCTGGACATTGTGGGGCTTGATGGACAGCATTAGTGGTGGATGCCAAACCTTGACTCGGCTCATTCTCATCTTACCTCTTTTTATCTCTCATTAGTCAGTGGGCTCATGATAATTATCCTATTCCTGAGAAAATTGTTTCTTGGGATTAGGCTAAGTCATAAGTAAACAGGCTAATTACATTAGGTAAACAGCTTGCAGGGCTCTTCCTTTTCGACCCTCTAATTCTTCCCCCTCAACTTCTTCATGATCCCGCAGTTCTTGCTCTTGCTGAGGCCTTTGGGAAGTTCAATGAAGTTTTTTCTCCTCGTCTGTGTCTCCAAATCTACTTTTACTGCTTGATAATGTCCCCATTTAGCGCAAGATTTGCTACACGTTTTGCAGATTGCAGGACTTAATTGAGATTGAGCCTTTTTGTATAATTTGCTTTGTCTTGATTGGAGGAGGACAAAACAATTACTGTTCTTAAGAAATGCTGAGTTGATTAACTAATTTTTGACAAAAGTCTTGCACTGTTCTACGTGGTATAGATCATTTCCCAGTTTGTCATGTTTCAAGGCTCTTAGTATTTCAGGTCACATTTGCTCTAGTTGATGATTCTTAGCAATTTTACATTCATGTAACTACTAACTCTCTCGGATGCTTATCAACTTAACTGTGCCTTCAAAACGGTAACGTTCCATTGACTTTTGCAGCAACTGCAGTTATTCTATTCTTCTCCAATGTTCAAGTAACCCTCCTATGCGCTCTTAGTGTAAGTTATGCAGGTAAGGCATTAGTTCTTCTGCTTAGCAATTTTTATACTCAAACTGCTTTTTCCTTTCATGAAACAGAACTTTGTAGCGACTCCAAAATCTGATCCCCTCCTTAATATGATTGCAGTCTTGGTTTTGCATGCTTCGTTAAGAAAACTTACCCCAGGAAAACAATCTACGCCAAGTGACAGAAACAGGAGCAGCAGTAAAAGATGAGGAGAAACGATGAAGTGTTGAAGATTACTGTCTGTACATTGTAGCTGGCCAGACTGCCCGGATCATATCTGCTTGCTGAACCTATTAGCTATATGTCCCGCAGATACTAGCGTCCAATTTTATCAAATCACAGACTAGGTTCAGTTCATCTGTTCTTTTCTACCTTTCTCTTCTCACGGGTACTTAGTTATTGACTAGTTTACCGTAGAAAGACGAAAATGGAGCCTTTTGTCAGTCATTCCCATTCCCATTATAACAACTTCTTTTAGGGGGTGCTTGTTTCACAAATTGGAATCGGAAATGGAAATGAAATCATAGACTCTGGTTTTGGAATTAAACTTTTCATTCCAATATCTAGCTTAGTTTACATATTGGAATTAGCATCATTCCAATTCCTGATACTTGGTTTGATGAGTGTTTCGGAATTAAATGCAATTAAATTTCAAATTTACTCCTGATATAACAATTTTTATAAAACAAAGGGATAATTGCAGGAACCTCCCTTATAAGAACAGAGTATCCATTTTCCCATAAATAAATTTATTTATCAGATAAAATAAAAATAAACTCGTTTTTCAATAAAACACCAATTCTTTATGGCTTTCCTTTATTATAAAAACAGAGTATCTATTTTTTCATAAATAAATTTATTTATCGGATAAAATAAAAATAAATCTGTTCTCCAATAAAACACCAGCTCTTTATGGCTTTCCTGCATAAATTGTCCATTTTCCCATTTTTTCATAAGCTAATTTATTAGTTGGATAAAATCAGAATAATGTTAAATCACAAAGCCTACAAAGTCTTGGATTTGGGTTTCCAATCTGTAATTGCAAATTTATTGCAGATTTGGGTTTCCCATTCTTATCTAATGACATAACCCACAGCTCAAACGACTGCTTCATGTTATTCCAACTATGTGACATCATCCAATCGGCGAAAAGATCCATCAATCCTTGAACATCCAGGGCTTGCAATAGCACTTGCAATCGAGAACCCGCCCATTGGTTGAAATCCCCAGCAGCATTAGGGAGGAGGAATTCTCACTAAGGCTCCGTTTGATAAAACTGAATCTGAATTCTGAATTCTGAATTCTGAATGCTGAATACTGAAACAATTAATTTGCTGAATATTAAGCACTGAAAAAAGATATATGAACATCTGAATCTTAATGCTGAACATATTTATACTGTTTGATAAACATTTATAACTTAATGCTTAATAAGCTAAATTGTACAATTTTGCCCTTCTATCTTTTAATCCAAAAAGGAAATGGAACCTATGATTTAATTAGCTTAAAATTGTTAGGTATGAAAATGACAATATTTATTTTTAAATCAAAGTAATATAAAAGAATAAATATATTATGGAAAAGTCCAAATATCGGTGCAAATATTTTTTTAAATCAGAGTTTGATAAGAAAAGTCCAAATATAAGCAAAAGGAAGCTGCAATATACAAGTTTTAAATTCATACCAAATTATTTAGAAATTTAATTACTTCAATGGAAAAATGTTGAAGCAAAACAACAAATAATCAATGTCACTTACCTTGGAAATAATGAATTTGAGATCGGTGAGTACGGTAGCAATAAAAAAAATTGGGAGGAAAAAAATGACAAAATTATGAAAGAGTAGAAAGATGGGAAAAAAAATAAGGAGTAGACAGATGTGAGGAGCGTGGAGAAATTGTAAAAAAGTCATTAAATAGGGAAAAAATAGAAGTAGAAAGCCATTAGACAGAGAATGGCATGTTGTTTAATTAGATAAGGATTTTGGATAGAAAATATTAGATTGTTTAATTAGATAAGGATTTTGAATGTAATTAACAAACAAGGATAGATTTGGTAGATAAAATAAAGTAATTGAAGTAAATCTCTTGATTCTTATCAAATTAAGCATTCAGTTACGATTCTTGTGCTGAAAAAAATACATACAAATTCAGCACCATTTAATAAGTTCAGCAGAAAAATTTTTATTTATCAAACACCCAAAACATCTGAATGTCTGAATGAATTCAGTTTCAGCACTTTTTTATGTTATCAAACAGACACTAAGGGATGGCGGGTAAGGGTTCCACTAGTTCTGATTGTAAAGCGGATTGCCAGAGGCCGGGTTAGGAGGCAATGACATCGCAGTGGAGGTGGTAGTGGTGGTGGTTTGCGATGGAGATATTGGCGGAGGTGGTTCGGCGAGTTGAGCTTTCTGGGAAAGAAACGGAAAAGTGAAATTGGATTTGAATATGGTGAAGTCATGGTGATGGAGAGAAAGAGAGGGTAGAGGAGTCATAAATGTTGTCCGAGAGAATAAATTGAGGGTTTTGTCCAAAACCTCCCAATTTGCTCGGGAATGATTTTTTAGAAATGATTTTTTAGATATGATTCCAAAAATTGCATTCCAATAGACTTAACCCAAGCAATAAATAAGGAGTTTATTCCATTCTTTGATTCCCAAACCCTTTAACCAAGCAGCCCCTTGCTGATTTAAAGTACAGTAAGTATGGTATAAGGTTCTTGCCGCTCGGCTTGACTGCTGAGATAAAACCAACGAGATGATGTTCCTTAAATAGTTTCACATGTACAGTTGTTGCCAGCCTCGAGATGAGTAAGAAGCATCAGGCTTATGACAGCCACATTTCTCCAATTCCAATTGCCATTACAGACTATATCAATCACTAAGAATCAGCATAGAAAAAGCACTTGAGAACCAAGACATTCATCAATCTACTTTAAAGCAGAACAAAAAAGACCATAGCAGAATTTTAAGACCAATTATAACTTCACGCATCATATGTACATATAAGCCATTTCCAGAGCTTGTCTTAGATTTGTTCTCCATTCTGGAAAAGAAATATAACGTAAATAAGCCTATCTCAGATTTCTCCCCCATTCTGGAAAAGGAAATATAATGTGGATAGGTAGCTTCGGCAAATTCACTAGCAGCACCGTGAAAAATCATCAAGCTTGTTAATGGCCATGACATCCAACGGCCATTGGTGAAGGCCATTAATGACCTGGACGTCCAAAGGCCATCAATGGTGGTCACAAAGCCCACCAAAATCTGTTTTCATTAGCAGGTATTTAATTGCTTTCTTAGTAATAGCACTGTCAAAAGATACATCACAAAATTTGTACCAAATGATTGTCTCAATAAATACAAAATTTACTAATGTTACATCTATATGGACACCTCAACCTTCGCTCAAAACAAACTAAGAAAAGAACACCAAAAGTTTGTTGAACAGGGAAAGGAAAACATGAATAGGACACTATAAATAATGAGTTTCTCTAAATCCTATGTACATTGAATTAAAACTAATCCAAATACAAGCACAGAAGTACAGACACAAACTATCTGGCCCAGGCCCTCATCTTTAATTACTTAAATCCCGGGAGACATGGCCTTGCCATCTGCAATTGAAAAGGTACATTTCGAATCAGACGAGTATTATGCCGACGACGATGATGATGATGATCTACAACGACAGTAAAAACCATTGCAATCTTTTATATTGCTGTGGTGCAAATCCTCACCATCATGCAAAAGGACGGTTTTACAAAAATTGCAGCTCACAAACCGCACTTGCATTTCCATATTGTTTAAGCTCATTGCTCAATGATTGTAATCATTGTTGTCACTCAAATCAAAAATATTTTGTGGATAATCCCATTTTACAGTAGCCATGGAAATCCAAAAACATGTGCCGCATTGTTTGAATCATAAAAAACACACACCTAGTCTTCTATTCAATCGCGATGATAAATTCTTATAGGCCAAAAAATTTCACTGACCAACCTTGAGAGTAAGAACCGTGCAAGGGGGCTCAAATTACTGTTTGAATGCATGTCCTTGCTTTGAGGCTTTTTCTTGCTGTCAGCTTCTGCCTTCGTACTCTCTGCTTCTGCCTTTCCCTTGCTAAATATTCGAGCTGCAAGGTCTTGCAGGTCTTTCAGTGAAGAATCTTTTGAACTACAAAGATATATCTTGATCTTTAAACCAAACAACACAAAATGAAGATTTTATTCTAAGCAAAAAGATGAAAAGAAAATATATGAACCTTGCCAATCGCTGTAGTAATCTTGTCACAAGAAGTTCGCAAGACCCAGGCTTGGAGCGTTCAATATCCATAAAAGAGTTGGCCAATGTCCGCATCATCAACCTTTCCGAATCATCAGTAATCACCTACATAGGATCATACATATGTTAATATAAATGTTTCACTCAGTAATAAATTTATTTCATGCTCATGCTCTCACCATGTGGCAGAGAAAACAAAAAAGAACTAAAAAAAAATTACACTCTTACAATACATAGTCAAAGGCATGTGGTGATGAACACTCCCAAGTGGGAAAAAAAGCATGCAGATAATGTTTCCCCATTTCAGCATCACGTACACTCAAATGACTCATCAAGGTCAAAAACTAGGTTTCCACAGAATGGCTTTTTGGGTTGAATTCCCAGAAATAAAACAGAGATAAAGAGAAGAAATGCAGTTTGGCCAGAAAAGAGGTTTTGCCAAATTATAAATCAAATTTTGATGGTGAGCACTACAGAATTAAATTTCTTATTGATGCAAATTTTCTGGAATATGAGATATTGTATGACATGAGCACCAGATAACTCTGTGATCACGTTGTTGGTTCAGCTTTGACAGAAAATTTAGGCTAATCCTGTAACAAAGATGTTTGTCCTTAAAAAACTAAATCCATGAGGACCTAGGAAAGTTGGAAACCATTTAGATATGCCCAAAACCAATTTCGTAACTACATTATTTTCTCAATGGCTATATGACTAGAAAGAAATTTTGCAAGAAAAATATAACACCAAAGCGTAATGCTTAAAACAATTAATTGAGTTTGCACAAGACTTCAGATCTCTCAGTCAGAAGACAAGATTTTATGTCTAAACATCCACTGAGAATATACAAAAATGTGGAGTCGTATATGTTCAAATAATAAACACCAAGTTAATAGAATTAATTTGATTTTCAAAGTTAAACAGCATATCAAAAAGCCTCACAAATGATCATTAAAGTATATTCTAATCGATGAAGATCTGGCATGTCCTGTAATTATCTTAAAAATGCAAACCTCTTTTAATGAAGGAATGAGTAGAATTGACAATGGGGCAGAAGAAGATGCAGCAGAACTACGTGCAGCATCTTCTTCGTCACTTGTTTGGCGTGACTTGGGAAGTGCTTTCTGTGCATCAAGGTATTCTTCGGTATGTCTGCGAGTTGATGTTCAAGTTCCAAGTAGCAACACAAACACACAGTAGGAACAAGATTAGTCAGGCATGATATTTCAGCCAGTGTCGAAACCAAAAGATTGTACCCAATATGGAAGGAGCAGACCAAACATACGATGTACCTAGATAAATCAGAACTAGATTGTTCTCTTCTTTTACTTTCTTGTTCATCTCTGTTGGCCTTGCCTAACATGGACCTTTCTCTCATATTTCCCTTCTTTAACCCCGCTTGAATAGCAGCTTTGGCCTAAATAACATAACAGACAATTAAGCTTTGGCATACAAATCATGAAGATGATGATGCAACAGACATCAGGCAAATAATTCTGGCAATCAAGATACCTTGAAACTGTAAATCAGAAAATATTTTATGCAATAAAACTGAGGAAGCATTGAATATACCAATAGCAAGAAATGGATAAAAACCACCAAGTGGAAGGAGGAATTGACATTTTCAAAGATATCTGAAGAAAATAAAAGACATTTAGATCCCTACCAATTCATGCCAACTACCAAGTTTGTAACCTTAACATTATACCATTCCAGTAGTTTACCCAAATCTAGTATCTCAGTGTCATCAAGTAGGAAAATTGTTGCAGATAAATAACCTCGGCAAGGTTTATTGAACTGTCCTCAACTGATGCACTTGAAGTTCTCTCTTGGATCCCAAGTCTGGATTTACGCGGAGAGTCTGAATCATCATGCTGTCCACGATAAACCACAGTGCCGCTGGTAGATGAATCCTCTACTGAATTGTACGTGCTGCTAGACTGAAAGGCAGTAGAAATTCTATGAAGATAGTATCAAACACCGTAAAAAAGAAAATCAAAGCAACTATTTTCCATCTCAATCAGAAGGTAGACACACCAAGGAGCTTTGGTCACTAAACAAAGAGGAAGGTGAAACTCGTCTTGGAGACCGAACAACAACCGTTCCTGTCCCACCCACTGACAATTCTTCCTGAATAAGGTAAAGGTGAAAATTTTTCAGGGGAACATGTGGGCAGGGAAAACTTAAACGTGTAATTGATGAGTATAAAGTAGCAAGAACTATAACAGAATTTGTTGTCAAAACATAAGATCACAATTTTCTGTACTTTCAATTAGGTATAAGCATAACAACACTGAATGTTAATCTTATATAGAAGGGAATATATATGCACATTTCTAATTTCACCCCTGGTTATGGAGCACTGAGAGCAATAGCTTCAGGGAAAAAAGTGATTGTGAACTTAATCCAACCAACTTCAAGTTGCAAATGTTTGATAAGTTGACTTGCACGATTTACAACCAATATCATCTAAAACAATGTTGATAGCAAGAGCCTAAATTAAAACCCATCATGCAGACAAAAAGCATGTTACTTAAGCAAGAAAGGCCTCATCCTATGGCTATTAATTTAAAGTTTCAATAAGATATCCAGCAATTATAGTTCAGGATAAACTTAAGGAAAGAGTTAGCAAATATACACGACAAACAGGCATATCACATGCATATATACACAAGCAACACATGCACAGGTACAGGCGCGTGTGCATAGGGAGAGAGAGAGCGAGAGCGAGAGAGAGAGAGAGAGAGGGAGAGTGAGAGTGAGAGAGAGAGAGAGACATCTTCATGATAGTAATCCTGCTTGTCATCCTGGTAAGCATCTCTAGCATCTTTTCCAGAAGCAGAAGACCACTGGTTACCACTATCTAGAATTTTTCTTGAAGAAGCTTGACTTAAAAAAGCCTCTGGTTTTCTATCCCTAACCTGAGGTGGCCTCACAGCACTTCGCACTGTCCCAGTGCCAGAGGTCGCACCAAGGCTGAAGTCCCATCCAGCATTTCTCAAAGTTTTTCCTTGGCCGCTGCAAGTACAACTCACCAATGAGTACAAAAGTGACTAATGTGGCAGCCCAAAAAAATTAAAAACAATGAAAGAGAGATTCATCTAACCTGATTCGTACAGTATCTTCTACGCCAGCATCTCTTGTCACCTTCATGGTACCAGATGCCTCGCCAAAAGGTTTTATACCATTTCTGGGGGTTTCAACATCTTCCTTGGCTTGGAACTTGTGGCGCTCTCTACAAGATAAAACAAAAGGACATCCATCACAGAATAAAACAATTTCTTCTCTCGAGATAGAAAGATTATGTTGATCTATCAAGTAACATCTTCATTGTATTCCGTACTTTCTTCAATTTTTAAACAGTCATCTTGTCTCCAAACATAAGCATAGAGCAATAAATTCAGGTCTGTTGATAGCTAACTAAAAGCCTTAAAATTCAACTATATTACTGTACTTTTGAATCAAAAACATAATTTTAATTTAAAACTGCTTTTTCAAAGAAAAAGTGCTAATATTAAAAAAAAATGTGATTTCTAGCATTGACTGAATCAAGGCTCCAACTGTCTTGACCCAAGCAGACATGCATGGCTTCAATTTCGAGTCAAGCAAAAAACAGAACCTACAGCCAGAAAAGTGGTAAAAGAAGGGTCTGTATAGTACTTAAAATCCATTTCGGGAGAGAATAGTGTACCACAGAGACTGTTAATTTATTGCATAGTAGAAGTAGCAAGGAAAAACTGGGATGGTAATTAAGCCTCTCTATCTAAAAAAAGTTGACAATGTTCTGGCAAAACCCAACTATTGAAGAACAAAATTCATTTTCAGAGTTGAGAGATTTAAAGAAATAATGCAGGGTTGGCTGGTTGCAGCAAGATCACCTGATTCTCTCCAAAAGCCTTGGACTCTTCCTAGCATTCCTGATAAAACGATGCTTCAAAAGTTCCTTTGCACTTGGCCTCTATAATTAAACCATAAAAGAAACATTAGATAGAAAAATATTCACAATGCAAAACATATCCAATAAAATCAATTCAAAAGTTTGGATCAGTTTACGTGTTATCTAAAAATCTGAAATTTAAAGTATAGATGCTCAGCTCATTACTGAATATTTGAAGCTATTAAACTTGAAACATGATCAAAGTTGTATCACCACAAAGTCTTTCATATTTGCACACAACAGATTGGATACCCATCATTATAATACCCTATAGTTCCGTGATATAGCACTTGGGGCATATTATCATAAAAGTAATAAAAAAATGATCTGCTTATGTCCGTGATTACAAGAAGAGAGAGAGCACGGTAACAAGGAAGTGAAGGAAATTGAACCTACTTCAGCAGGATTCTTCTTCAAACACAATGATACGAATTCTTTCATAAGACGAGAAAAGTGATCATCCAGCTGCAAGGTGTACAATAAACTGTCAACTTCTAGTATAGATGATTATAGATGCAGGAATAAATTCATAGAGCACATAAAACAGCAAAAAAGTAAGGCTAAAGGATGTTGACAATGCCAAATATTCATCAAAGAATAGAAGTATACTTGAGGAGGATTTTCCCGAGGAATAATGAAAAGAACTCTCATTGGGTGGAGATCTGCAAGTGGAGGTTCCCCCTTTGCCATTTCAATTACAGTTATCCCTAGAGACCAAATATCTGCCTGCATCAAACAGAGACTTTAGCATATGGCCCTGGCTCAAAATTTCAAAAGTGGTGTCCTAACTCAGAGTGCACACAATTACATGCATATTGTGTATATATTAATAAATATGGTGACAAATTCATGCAAAAATAAAGAGGAAATTAATCCCAAAATTATAAGTATAAAAGAAAGTGCAAAGTAAAACATGAGAGAAAGCGAAGAAATGATCAAATCAGAAGATACATGAAACATTTCTCAATGACGTACCTTCTCATTATATCCTTCTGAATTCTGGATTACTTCTGGAGCCATCCAAAATGGAGTTCCTACAAATGTCTGCCATATTTAATTGCATTAGCCTGAACATCTCACAATTCATGGAAACCAATGATTCTCATAAATTGAAAAAGGTAAAGACTATGACCAAAATAAAAAATAAAACTCAACCAAATAACTAGGAAATTTTGTTGAATAACTTCACAAGACACAAAAAAATTAAAGAGGACACACCCAAGGAGACTGCCATCTCCATAGTAACTAAGCAAAAGCACTATCCCTACATTAACCCAGAGTAGTTTCTCTGTAACAGACTGCAAAAGCCAGAAAGAAGCAACAAGTAACTGTTGATCCACTGCCTCATCTAACAGCCAATAATGTTAAAGAGGAGTATAACCTATTTATCTACGCAATTCTAGCATGCCCCCTACATATAAATTGATTCTTTATAACTGGATGACAATGTAAATTGAACATAGGACCCTCTGCCTGCTAAGATATAATGTCGCCCTCCTCTAAAAGCTTAACTAAACATGGAATCAGCAACCTTGAAGAAACAGACACCAATTGAGCAACTGTGAAGAAACACCAGGGCAGAAAATTTCTCATTCGTAAAATCTATAAATATGAAAAAGATTGTATTGCACGTATTCTCAGATGTCATAAATGCAGCTAGAGAAAAATTAGTGGTGTCGTTCAAAAAGGATCTAACATGGACCATGCTTGGAAGATTAAAGAACAAACCAGCCAATGAAACTGAATGTGAAAGAAAACAAGAAGGAAACATATGATAACTGCTACATCAATGGTTAGGGTAGTTACCAGATTGCAAGAATAACCTCATGGTCTATCAAACGGAAAACAAAAGAGAAATGCTTGTCTATAAATAATTTTCATAACGAGCCTAAACAGAAAAAACTCAGAGACCATTACGATCTACAAGCAACATTTCCTATAGAGGCTCAAAAGCTGGGTTAAATAATCATATGAAAGTAAAAACAACATGAGTACCTTTCTCCTTGAAATTGTTCTTGTTAATTGTGCAGAAACACCGAAGTCAGCAACCTGAAGTCAATGTCCGAATGCTTGAGGAAACATAGAACAGATAGCTTGCTCTATTGAACACAAAGAATCTCTCCTAAGAGACCACATCAAAGAGAAACATTGGAACTAGGAGCATAAAACACTTACCTTAACGTCACCATTTTCTGTCAACAAAATATTGGCAGCTGCAAAGGATATACATCAGTCATCATTCAACAGAAAAAAGAAAGAGAAACTGCCATCTGAAAACTTATGTTTGTGATACAGAGAAAAATGTATCCAGGATATCCAAGGTTAAAGTTTTTCCAGAATTTTGCTCAAGCTTCAATTAGGCATGCCTCCAGAGATAAAGAGCTCATATACTCTTTTTAAGTCTCAAACCAACTCCCGAATAAAGCTCTTTATCTTTGAAGATGAGCCTAATTGAAGCTTGAGCAAAGTTCTGGAAATCCTTAACCTTGGATTTCCTGGAGCCATTTGTTGTCTACATCAGTATGAATGAAAAAGGCAGGTAACCTTTTAAATAGCAACAGTAGCCAACTAATACTAAGGTATGTATTGCACTAGGCACATGGAAAACCATGATATCAACAGTGTAACATGAAGACAAAGCATGAATAGAAATGAAATCCACATCCTTAAGTTATTAATCCATATTTCTAATTGACAAAATGATCTTTGTTGAAGAATAAAATACTAATTTAGGTTAGTCATTAAGGGATTAGGGACATGATAAAAAAAACCTTTAATATCACGATGAATTTTCCCTTCGTTGTGGAGGTATTCAACTGCATGAAGCAAGTCACGTAAAATGCAAGCTATGGACATCTCATCCAAAGGCTGATTTGGTTGAATCTGCAGAAAAAATATCCAAGAACCGTCAATACAGCACAGAATAAACACATTCACAGACTTCTTTCACAAATTTATAAACATAATTGTGCCGAGCAAAGTCAACGTCTTGAAGAAAACAAAGCATATCTGTTCCTTTTTAAAAGAGGCAAAAGAGTTAGGCCTCACAGGTCCTGATTCTAGATGTTCCAGATAAAGAGGCAATTTCAAATCTTTGAAGTGAGAGTTACAAATCTTTAACAACTATGATATCTGCAGACAGCACATATACCACATGTTAGTTTTGGTCTATTTTCCTTTCAGAAGGTAAAGGGTAAGGACCTCTTAGCATATGCTGTAGCATCATCACTGATGTACCCATGCCATACCAAAACAGAAACTACATATGAGAAATGACCAGCCTGAAACCCCTAAACAGAAAAGAGAGCCATCAATGTGGAAACTGAGGAGTCCTAAACAATAAAAGAATTAAGTCATTCCTCTTTCAGTACCAAGTATTGCAATTTATGTCTCTTGGATTCATGCTTTGTTATTCTGTAACACACTTTACAGCATAAAAGTATCACATAGAAGAGGGCAGACTGTTGAATTGGAGGGTGAAAAAACAGTCCTTTTTCTGCTGATAATTTTCTAAGGTTTGGGAGATGAAAAGACATTTCATGGTAATAAGAAAACCTCCCAGCAATCCAGATTGGTGATTTTGAAAATTTTTGTATTGCTAGAGGAGGACGCAAAAATGGATGAAAAACCAAAAAAGGCAATGCAAATGTTGGATACTGTCTTCAAGCAAGAGATCCAAAACAGTTTACTCATAGTGATCATGGCAATCACCAATTTACAAGTCAAATCTAGAGTCAATCACATTAAAAGCTTCCATTAATTGATTATGGCACCATTGGTTAAATGACCTGACCTGGACATCTAGATAAAATTGACCTTAATATTCCACATCAGGACTTTGTTAGTCGGGCTTTTTCTAATCCAATACTATAAATACGACAGTAACATAATGTAACAAAAGGCATCAATGCAGAACAGTCTCCAACTACTAGATTTCAATCTTGTTCCATCATAGAGCATGAAAGCTTGCTCCTAATTTGGAGAAAGCATTTCATCACAAAGCCAAGACAATTACTTTCTCAAAAAATCAAGTTACCTACCAGGTCAGCAACAGAACCACCAGCCATGTATTCCATTATTATCCAAAGCTTAGTTTGGTGCAGATAGGATCCATAGTATTCTGTAATATATGGAGATCGACATTGTGACAAAACTGCAATTTCCTGAAAAAATATATAATTCAAATAAAACACCTATTCCATGACTTTTTGTACTCAATCCATAACATCTAAATGAAAAAGTGGAAGATACCTTTTGAATGTCCTCAATTTCATCCTCCCTGTATTGCAGATAAATCCAGTGACATTTAAATAAGTTCAATTGTTAAAATACATGTACATGATGCCAAAAGAAATTAGATGATGCAGTACATATCCTAAAGAGTATTCATGTGGAAAACAAGAAGAAAGCACAATGGAGATGAGATTGCAATCAAGTCAGCTTTGATAAATGAAAAGAAAACAGGAGTCACTTAAGTTGCAACTAGCAATATAATTGGCCTTAAGAATTTTCACATTCTCATATGGAAATAAAACGATCAAAAGCATCTTGGTTGTTGCAAAAAGAGTAAAGCATTCATCGTAAAACAATTAACTAATCAGAAAAAAGAGAGCGATGCAATATTCCACTTGTCAGGCGATAAAGTAACTACAGCAAATAACTAATCCAAAATGAACTGCATAATCTTTCCTTTCTGTTTGAGTCAATAAGAAGAGGATAAAAAAAGTAGGAATTGTCAAACGGTGGATTGCGACTCCTAAACCATCCTTTTCTGATAATAAATGTCACGATCTCAATCAAGAAAAAGTCCTCAAAGCATTTCAAAGTCAAAATGAGAAAATAAATAACCAAAGTCCACTACTTACGATTCTTCGAGATCAATAACTTTAATAGCAACCTCCTTGTTAAGATCCTTATCAAACCTGCAATTCAGGAAACACATAAGAACATCTAGCTAACTCAGAGGAATCTTCCAATTAATCAGAATAGATAATTTAAAACATGCATGGAAATCAGATACAGAGGACTGGTTATATACTCAAGTTAGATGAATTTGAATGGCACTTCCACCTCATGACATGGACCTTTATGAAGGCTCCACCATATAAAGAAGATGGGCCTATCACACGCATAGGATAGATACACATTCACTATCCTGCTAGTCCTCCTTTCCTTTCCAAAAGATTCGAAAAACATCACTTGTTTATATATATTTTTTTAATGGTCCTGTATGCTTATAACTCCCAAAAAAAAGATGCTACTATTTCTGGTGTGGGAGACACAACTTTAAAGTCACCTAACCTTAAGGAAATAAGCTGAACTCCAAAATAATCAAATAGTAATCTCCTTACAACTACATACAATACCCCTATCTGACACTATTAGAAAACATCCATCTCCTGCCATGTTTGATACCATTGGGTATTTCTATCCCTCCGATCTCTGCTGAAGGTGAAAATATTGATTGTTGAACTGGCCAAAAAAGAACCAAATTTCCAAATGCCCGATAAAGCAATTGCATTAAAAAACATAATTTGCAACTTTCTTAAATCAGCCTAGCTCTACATCTCTCAACAACATCAAGAAGCAAATTGCTGCCAAAGTCCCTCATGATTGTTTATTTTCCCCCCTAGAACTTTGACAGCACCATCCAGAGATGCAATTGAGCCCATAGTGTAATCAATAACATATAACTTCATAAACCAGTAGCAACTTTCTGTGAAATCCAAATGGAAATTGCTGAAAATTTTCTAAAATCTCAATCAGGCCCAAAAGGAAGTTGAAATTTGTAATGAGAGGTTCCCATGGCCCAAAGCTATTAGACCATCCCATACTCTGTCCAATAGGCAAACAAGATCAACTGCTAACTGCAATTCTTTGGTGTTCAATTAAAGAGGCGAAAAGACTTTGGACAAAGAGAGAGAGGGGATAAGATGTATACAAGGCATGAGTGGGTAAAATTGTCAGTTTTTATAGTGTTACCTTTACCGCATGGGTTGCCTGCATGTGCCAATGACTATGAAAAGCAGCTTCAGATAAAGACACGCCGATAGGGGTGACGGCATGTCTGATTTGTAAGGTGGCCAGACCCAACTTTTGGACCTCAGAGCGTGCACCGAAGCACACTCCACCAACAAATCTTAAATGATATCGACATTTAGCTAGCACAATCTTTTGGATCACTGGATCACAACCTTTCTATCACTCCATTTGTCTTTCGTATAATCATTACTATATAGAATGCCCACGTCGCAGTAACATCAAACGCGGCAATGATGTTTATAACCAATCAAATCAAATTAACTGTGCAAGAAAAAGATTCTAACTAAACTCCTACAAAAAGATCCATCTAATAGCATTCACAAAACTCCGTGTCTGCGGACACTTGTTCAATTATGAATAGCTCTTTCTTTACCAAATTCATTTACGTACTTTCCATTTTCAAGCAGAATGGACAAAGAAATATCCACCTTCTTCGATCTTAGATTCTCAAAAGTTTGGATGCATATAAACTCTCACTAATTTGTACCATTAGACTATACTTCTCACTTAAAAGTAAAAAATCTACATGTGTAGCAGAACCAAGCCATGCATATATCCCACATCTCTAATTTGACTGCCGTTTTTACCTTGTGTGATCTAGTAGATATATGTAGACCATAGAAGCATAGACCATTACAAAGCCTACATGATGTCGTCACATAGTACCATCTGATCCATCCATCATGGCAAAAATCCTGAGTTTTGTCAAATCACTTGGTAGACTTAAACTGGACATGCAGCATGCAGTGTGCTTCAATAACAAGAAGCCAGTTTGGGAAACTTAAACCACAAATTGATCAAGTAAAAGCTGAAAATTAATCATCCTAAACTATGCAGCCATTGATTGAAGCCCATTACCAAATTAGACCAGCAATTAATTTTGTATCAGATCTCTTTATTACGATGACGCAACACTTGAAAATACTTCCTAAACAACTCTCTGAATTTAGTAAGAGACAGGATTCATCCTTTCAATATCAGTAAACAACTATTTGACAATATCAATATAGAGGACAATACACAAGCAAAATTAACAAAAGCCAATCCAGATTTCCAACATCACTGATGAGTTAAAGCTTGCAAGCAAAAGCAAAATGAGACAGATATCACCTTGAATAGAAAAATCAAAAGGCATATTAAAAACAAATAAAGATAACATATTCTGTTTCAATCCTTACCCTTTATAGACATCCCCGAACGACCCCCTACCAATGAGCTCCAAATCACTAAATCTGGAGCCCGAAGCCTCAATGAGAGCCGCAGCATCAGCCATCTCAGACAAAAAAATACTCTCTTTTACTTACAGCCTCAGCCTACAAACCAAATGCACCGCCAATCTTCCAACCATTCTGCCCCACAACGACAAATTTCACAAATTTACCGAAGGGTTCCCCTGATTTCACTCGATCTTTTCAAAAACAATCTGAAGAGGTCATGAAAACACACTGAAATCAATCATAAGAAAATATTAACATCAAGCATTCTAGTACAAGTACAAGAGTGTAATGTAGGATCCTTTGGGGCTAAAATATAATGGGAAAAAGTCGTTAGGTGAAGTGGGGAATTCTGAAGTGACAGCCTAACAAATTCAAAGTTTTCTCATATGCCCACTAATTTTAAACTGTTTTAGACAGTGAAACAATAGCGGAACCGCAAAGGGCTATCATCAGTACCTTCATTTCTATGCAAAAAAAAACTCACTGATATGGAAAAAAAAAAAAACTTTCTTGAACCTAAAAATCGAAACGATGAAACAACACTTTCTCAATGACCAATTAGCAACAAATCAAAAAGGGTTGCTGAAGATTTTAGTTTTTCAGCAGTAAATATGAAGAATTACTCTGATAAATGTCGCCAAGAAGCCGTGGATCTCGTCGTTGTTCCCCGCTTTTTCTCTCCAGACAAATGTATATGGACGCAAAATGAATGTGAATTATTTCTCCTCTGTCTTTAATCAGCGCTTTCTCGGCGGAGGCTTTGGCTTTTTGTAGAGGGTGGATCGAGGAAGAACGCGATTGCTAGTTGCTACTATGTTTGTATCGTTTTTGCTGTTTTCTTAATCACTGGGTTATTATTTTGCAGGACCGGCCCGACCGGATAACTGAACTGGGGAATTCACTAATTGCTAACCGTTTTCATGATACCCAACTATCGGGTTTTTGATGAGTAAACAAAAAAAATACAATGCCCAAGGTCAATAATAACTCGTGAACAAAAAATGATTTAAAAATTCTCGTACGCTTGGATGTGTTCTTGACAAATGACCCCAAAAGAAATAGAAAAATTAAAACTTTTGCAAGTAGGAGACAAATTTATACACAAGACAAGAAGTGGACATGAGAAATGGTTAGTGGTATTCATGGCAACTGTACGCCTGTGTAGTACTAAAAGGTCTCATGTTTGAATAAAATCATTGTTAGAAATCAGTTTTATATCGAAAAAGTTGCAGAGTTTTATGTTTTTTCTTTTCTTAGTTTTGGCTCAGCGAAAGAAAAAATATTTTTCATGCACTTGTGAACTCGAAATCTTTCACTTAAACTCTCTCGTCCCATAATCATCCAATCCATCCCCCAGGAAAATAGTGCACCTAGGTATGTCAATGGACAGAGTCTGGATTGAATTTTTTTAATTCAAATCCAGATTCAGACCCATTAAATTTAGTTAAACCCAAACTTAGACCTAAACCTTTATAGGTCTAAACAATAAGTCCAAACCCAAACTTTCCTGCATTTGGATATCCAATGGAAATCCGTTGTATATTTCTAAATACACTAAAGTAAAAATATATTAAAAATATATAGATTTCAAAAAATAAACACCATCCAAATTTTATTTTCAAATAATAAAATTAATATTCAAGAAGTTGAATGCAATATTATGAACTCAAAAAAATAACTATTATGGACTATTTCTACATATTTTTAAAATTTTAACAATAAGTACTTTCAAATTTTTATTTATTTGCCTTTACTTTTTCTCCTTTTTTTTTTAAAGTTTGTACTAATCACAATTACAACTAGAATTAGTTTTTAAAAAAAACATCATGAAGTCTTACTACATTCGATCCAATGACCATAGAAATTTTATAAATTTATTAATATATAAATTTATTTAAATTATATATAGTTGGATCTGGATAGAATCTAGTATGTGTTCGGATTTGTATATGGATCATAAAAAATCATACTATATCCAGACTCATAACTCTTTTACAAGGTCTGAGTCTTAATAGGATTTGGGTTTGAGAAATTAAATCAGAACCTTATCCAAGTACATTGGATCTGAGTTGGATATAGATAAGATCCGATCTATTAACATGTCTAAATTCACCTTATTCTACTCAGTCTGCAATTTTTTGATATATAATATAAGTAGAAGGATTCGAATCCGAGGATTCGAGACCTCTCACTTATGGCCACTCCCCCTTTAATTTGCAATTTAAATGGTGACAAAACTAGAAGGATCATGAAATTTGGCTTCTTTCTCGATAATGAAGAGAGCAATCCAATTACAAGCTACTGCACGTGATCATGTTATCTCGGAGAGTTCATTTTAGTTTTTTTTTCAAAATCTAAATCACTAACATATTTCACACGATTGAAGTGAGAGTAGAATAAATCAACAAAAATTAAAACGAAAAACAAGATAACTATTAAAAAAAACTAAACCAACTGTGAAGATCATAAACATGGTTGATGGTGGCTAGAAGATGAAGATGGTTGATGGTGGTCAGATGATGAAGATGGTTGGTATCGATGCAGATTGTGATGCATGTGTGGAAGACCGGTTGTCATCTTGACAGGAAAGGAGGGTTGCATTATAGTAGTTCATATTAACAAAGCCAATTTCCTTGCGATTTTTTTTGTGTATTTTTTCAGTTTGATTTTTTGAGTTTGATTAGAATGTTAGAATGGTGGCAAGTTGGCTGCTTATATATGCCTTATAATCAGCGTAGTCATCTAGATAGGTTGCATAAAAGGATTGGCTCAATCAGCCCCAACATATTTTGTTAATTATGTTATGACATTTAACCTCGCTCGTGTTTAATTGTAGAATTAAACCTCTATAATTTGATATTTGATAAATTAATAATCTCTATTAAATAATAATTTTTTAGGTCTTGATTTGGACTATCAAGTTAAAATCAATTTTAACAAAGATATGATAATAATTTTTTTAAAACCTTACCTAACCCTTTGGTTCCAGTCATAGTATAAATTAATAATTCACTCAAATTAGATATGCTATGCTCATATAATGCTTGATGCATTTGATCAGTTATTTATGAACATCTTTTAAATAAGAAGCCATAGTTTAACCATGAGATATGAAAGAAAAATTTGTATTTGTTTATTATAAAAAGATTTCTTTATTATTTATGTACATATTAGTGTCATACATTGTATGCATTTAAAATTGGATATGGAAATCTATCATTTAGTATTTCTAAATCTTTTTGATTTCTTAATGTTAGAAAAATGATATCAGTTACGTACATTAATAAAATTAAATTGTACTTGTAAATCAAGTAGATGTAGGTTGGTTTATATTCTATAGACTTTTAGCCTCCTTTTATTAATAGAATATATTTTTATAAATAAAATAAAACTTTAGTTGATCAGATGAGTTTTTTTAATTGTAAATACACTTGATAAATTAATAAATTATTAATTTATCGATGAATTAATACCTCTTTGAACTAATACGATTTATTTAGTTCAAAAACTATTAATTTATAAAGGTTTTACTATATTGTTCATTATTTACTATTTTGCTGAAAATGTGTTTCAGATTATCTAAATTTTAGCTGCATTTTAAATTGTAATCTAGGAAAATATTTTACAATAAGCACCATTTTTTGAGTTATTTTTAAGATTTTGAGTACTCTTCTTTTTTGGTTATGAAGTATGTAAATGGAATCTTTTCTTTTCTTTGCTTTTTTTTAATATAATTTAGAGTGTTATTTAGAATTGATATGACAATTATTCTTTGAACTCTACATTAGGTAATTCAAAATTCTTAGCAATGGCGTGTAGTTCACTTGGATTAAGTAAAGGTTAAAAGAAATAAAAAAGAGAACGATATGTGTTACAATAATATTCAATGAAATTTATAACTTTGCTCTTACACATGTGAAATAAACTTATTCATATTTTTCTTAAAGTTAATTACATGACTAATCAAGAAAATGCAAAATGCAAAAAACTTATTTTAAGAGTCAATATGTAATCAAACAATTTCTTCCTTATATTTGCTGTAGTTATGTCTTTGTTCATTTGATTTATGGATGAAAAATACAAAAAGTAATAGATGACGAAGCCATACACGAAACTCATCTACTTGAGTGAAAAAAATCAATGTTGGATTTATTTACCTGAGCAAAAAAATTAAATCCATAAATTTTCACATAATGTGCTTTGAATAAAATCACATCAAAAATTCATACAATTAGTTACATGCATGATCTGAAAAGGAAGTGGGTGCAAGGTAGAATATAATTAATTACTTTGCATGTGATATCGGATGGAGTTGCATTCTTTTCCTTTTTTCTTTTTCTTTTTTTTTTTGAAAAAAGTTAACTTTATTGCATTAGGGTACAATAGACAAATTTCAGAAGCCAAATTCATTACAATTAGAAGGTCAAATTGGTTAGAAAAATAAAATCAAGAAGTAATATTGATACAATTCACCAAAACTCACAATTCTTTTAAGGACCTATTTGTTTTGAAGAAAGTAATATCACTTTGTCCCCCTCTCCCAACTCCATGATAAGTTATTTTTTAGAATAAATTTTATATACACTGATAGTGTATACACTATCACGGTTAGATTTCAAATTTAAATTTAGATGAATTGTAATGTATTCAATGGTGATGGTATATACATCGTCAGTATATAAAAAATTAATCATATATTTTTATTCCTTTTAAGATAAAATTTTTTATAAAAAATATTCTGTAACAATCTAACTTTTAGTTAAGTTTATTTATGATTACTCTTGTCATTAATGGTAGTAAATAATAAGTAGTAGCTAGTATAGCTTTAAATTGCAACTATTTAATGAACCACTAATTCGTTTTTATGCAAGTCTACGATAAACCGAATCCTAATGTAAGACTGACTTGAATTTAAAGTTAGAAAACTAGCTCCAAAATGTAAGATTGAATAAGATTTTTAAGGGGAAAAATAAGCACGAGTATCAGTTAAAAACAAACACTAAATATATGATATTTTTAATGTGATGATGTTATTGCTTATACATTGATGAGATCATATTGAGAAAGGAATAATTCAAAAAAAAAAAAAAGAAATTATGGCCGGACCACATCACATCTTGGTGATCTTTCATGAGTTTGGGCAAAAGTGCTTGCAGGTTTTTCTTTCAATTCATTGGTTGGTCTGCATGAATTTCTGTTCGCATTTTCTATTTTGTCTTGAGTTAAATTGGACGTACTTTCATATTAGGTTATCTCGACAGAGTGAACCAGCAGTACACGATAGCATCCAGCTTCATCTGGTGGAAATCCAGTTACAAATTCACCATTAGTACTAAGGAAAATAACTGACAACTTAATCCCAAATTTGCTGTGATGCAACTTTTGATTAATTAATAATCATTCTTGTTCTTTTAGAGTTATCTAGTAGTCTACAGAGCAATATTTAGTAGTATTCTTATTGCTTCAAGAAATCAATTGAACAGCATAGTTTAGCTTCTAGGGGAATTAGCCAGGGTTTTAGTTTGACTTAAGTCCTTTCCTGAAACAATTACACTAGTTAAGGGTTTATTAAAGGGCGTTCTTGCTCATGTTAAATCCATCGTTCAATTTTTCATCATTCCTATTCCAAAAAGTTAAAAAACAAAAAAATTGAAATTGCACTTTATCTTTTTATTTAAAAAATAATTCGTGTGATAGAGGAAGTCGTGATATGCAATCTTTTTGTCTTCCCCCTTGTTATCGTGAATAGCAAAGCACAACCAAAAAAAAAAAGAAAAGAAAAAATATAATAAATTTATGGGCCCTAAACAGGCTATTTGTGTATTGCAGCCCTCACGATATAGCCCATAAAGATACACGTTTTTTACAAAAGCAGGCGTTGCAATCCATCGACAGGATTGGGCCTCATTTAGAATTTCGCTATGGTAGTATTTAAATTTAGTTTCAAAGAATATTTTCATTGAAAGCCTCCCTCCATTTACTTTTAGGCCAATAGTTACACTACTGTAATAAAAGATTTTGTTTCCTTAATGGAATTTAAAAATTTAGATTGGTAGAGGACTTAAGGCTTACATGATGATGCTCCGCTGAGCGAATCATTTGTCGCATGTTCGATCTAGTTTTTGCTCAAATTCAAGTCGAACTCAATTTAATTAAGCCAAAAAGAGAAAAACTCGACGTATTTGGATTCGTTCGCAGCATTTACTTCGCTCGATTGTTGCCTTCTCTTAATTAACTTCTTTGAACTATATGTGTTTTATTTTTTAATTCAATCGTTACACCTTACTAGCAAAGATGGTGCAAATTTCGAGCAGACCAATATGGACCATCAACACTGAAGGCCTACAACTGGTCAGAGGAAGAAAGCCCAAAGGTCTTGAATTCCCCTCCTTTGGCTGCTACAAAAGCAAAGGTGAGCGGGGAGTAGGGCTGTAAATCCAACTAATTAATTTGATATTTGATTTGAATTCGCCTTGAATTTGATTTGTTCAAATTTGTTTGTTTAAGTATGAATTCAAGTTTGGACATAATTTTAAATTCGAGAATATTAACAAATCAATCATGATATTCACATCATCCAACTCAATATCCTTATAAACATATAAGATAAGTAAATTTCATAAAAATATATTTAAAGTTTCCGTACTTAACTTCACTTCTTTCCTTCATATATATTGCTTATTTTATAAAATAACAAGCATATAATGCTCTTTATCTCTTGAATAGGCATAATTGATTTTAATCGCATCCGTAATTCATCGTAATATGAATAAGCATAATTGACTTTAATCAAATCCCTAATTCATAGTAATAGATTTCTTAAATATTAGAGAGCAAAAATTAAAGGAAAAAAAACAACAAATTAGTTTGAAAATGTCTATATAATATAACATGAAATTTCAAATCAAATCAATCCAAATTTTGATTGTATGTGTTTGAACTCAATACTAAAACAAGCTAAACCAAACTTTTCATGAACATATATCAAAAATTTCAAAGCAAATTCAATCAATCTCTTTCAAAAAAATTATCAAATACAAAGTTCAGACATTTTGTTTAACATTCAAACCAATTCGGAGCATAATTTTGTCAGCCTAGCGAGGAGGACTTGTTTAGGTATGATCTTAAGGTTAATGGATTTCCGGGGGTGCCGGTAAGAGTGTGGGACCCATGAAAGATACGGTCGTGGGGGGGTTGTGGCCGAGCCCTGGGCCGGTCAATGCGGAGGGATGTACCAAAGATAGATTAGATTGACGTACCACATTTTTCTTTACTCGCACAAAATCCCCGATTTTCATATGTCAAATCTCACGCGCCGACTGCGTTTCATATCCAATCGCAGCGTAGAATGACTAGATGCGGACTCTCACCTTGCTGCCCGTGGTGCGTGTCTGTTTCTGCGCGTGGGGGCTGATGAGGAAGAGAAAGGATACAGTGCTCCGCAATTCGTGCGCTCCCAGTTCTTTATGACTAACGATGCACCGACTCACTGCCATGTCACGTGCGCACGTGACTCCTTAATCTCTTGTTCTCCTCCTACTTTGTTCACTCACTAAAATATACAATTATCCTTGCTTTTACCACGGTTTTTTTTTTTTTTAACCTTTTTCTTTGGAAAGATGCTTTTACCCTGCTGGTAGAAGCTGAACAGTTGTCCTTTCAGGGGGAAGCAAATAAACTACCCCAGTTGATTGGAGCACTCACTATTTTACTAGTGCCACCTTCATTTCTCCCTTCTCTACTCTTAGACATAGTACGTGAAAGAAAGATAGATACCAGACCTTGGAGCATCGGAGGAAATGTTTATTTCAATATGGGAAAACTCCAAATTTTTGTTCAACTTAAGATGTGTACATCTTAATTTTATTCAATTATTCGCACCAAGAATTTGTCAACATAATCTGTTGCTAACCTTCTTTTTTTCCTTCATTATAAAAGTGTTGCATTTTAGCTGCTAGCATCACTTCTTCATTTCCGTTGTCAATTGATGTTTATCCATGAATTTTTAGCTTCAAAATTATCATCTCATCATAATCTAGAGAAACTACTGTGAAGACAATAATATGAAAAAAATGTAAGCATAATGTGCGTACTGTTTTGTGTTTAAATTACATTTAAACACCGCCACAGATCAGATAAAAGATAATTTTCTTTGAATAATAATTAAGTACTCTTTTTTTTTTCCTGACAAATCATAAAACTCACGCAGATGCACTACTTAGGAAGAGCATCAAACAAACTACTGTCCCTTGATAATTTGAGGTGACCATACTTCCTTTTGGGAGTGTTCTTTTCCTTTTTATTCATTCAAGAAAATTTCACAAAAGCATTTTATATTCTCTTCAAGGACGGGAGAAGGCACGGCCTGAGCTTTGAAGATACTACTGCTATCCTGTGTCTTTGAACCCACAAAAGGAGTGCCTAAATCACAAGCCATTCTTTTAAGTATGACCGTACAATGGGAGGATCGACTGACATTTCTAATACTTTATAACATTACAGTTTAGAATATATTAGTTCAAATCTAACCCAGCTGCTTTTGACTGGAAAAGATTCTATAACTCAACTAAAAAGTCCATACTAGCCCCATCTGCTTATGAGTAAACATCATGCCGCATTATGAATAAACAATTGGGCATTTTTTTGGCAAGAAAGCACCAAACAACAAATTGTTTTTGGTAAATCTCTCTCTCTCTCATCGAACAGTCAAGCTCTTGTTGTTGTGTTGTCTTTTTTTTTTTTTTTTTAATTCCACTCTGGCTCTGGAAGCAGGGATGGTGAAAATTTCTGTTTTACTTAATTGTTCGGGTTAAAAGAACTTATATTTGTTCACATATTCCGCGCCTCTTCTTTCACCATATCTGGCACCTCAAATAATATACAAAACATCCATTATGGCCTTTTACAAATTTAAAACGTAGAGATGAACAAATTTTTTTTTGACATATTGGATTCGACTGTAAAACAAAAAAAATTGTAAGTAAGAGATCATGATTTCAAAATCACCAACTTTTAGGCCGGTGGTCACCACCAAGTCCTTGGGAGGTCAAGGGTTCAAGAGTTCAACCCGTGCTTCCTATCAATTGCCACAATATGTGATTTCTTTAAAAAATTCAGATGGATATGTAGTGCACCCGTCTGGTCCGATAGTGGTTCAATCCCTATCGACCTCCGGAGGTCCAGTTGGACATTTCCCTTAAGTTAGAATAGAATAACATTATATAGATAAAGTGACGATTGACCAAAAAAAAAAAAAGAGATTATGATTTCAAAACTTCTCACTTACCAAAAAAATTATTTAAAAAAATAAAAGTTTTTAACATGCCATATTACAAGACAATTAGACAAAATACTCCTCCCTAATGAAGGCAGAGTGATGGGCATGCATGGGTCTGTTAAACAATTTTAAACTTTAAAAAAAGTACTACTAGGATGAGCAAAAGGGCAACGATCAAAGGACAAAGAGCAGCTGAGCTGGTAACTGGTAAGTAGCACCAAGACTAAACAAAGAACTCTTATTGGGAACAAGTAAAACTCCACTTGGAGCAATCAAATTCAATCATTCAAATTTTAAACAGGAAAGCCGGCGCCTCACTGCCGATCCGAGATGCTGACTTCAAACTTTTTTTGAATATGAACAGTCTCCCACACTCTACATTCAAGTCCAAAACCATTATTATCTATGCCTGATGATCCCAAGATTAAAACTGCATTTTCTAACTTGGAAATTCCGACATCTCAAGTCTTACCAAATGTGATTCAGACCAAACACATCCTTCTCACCACTCTTCCTTGAATTTGTCAACCCCTACATACATCCCACCTCATATCTGCCACCAAGTGTCCATTTTTCTACTATCATAAATTTCTTCTTGTTACATATGCACTCTTCACTTTATTTGAAGATAGATTAGGTGTTACTTTGGGTGCGTCATGAATTAGTTGAACACTATTGTTAATCCAATATATTATCTATCAAGAGTCTAATCCAAGCAAGAATATGTCTTCCATTCTAGGCAGCAACGGTGGGAATATGGGGTCACCCTTTTTTAATGAATTCAAGAAACAGGCGTCTTTTTTCCTCAAGGAGAAGATCAAGACTGCCAGATTGGCCCTGACTGATGTTACACCGGCTCAACTGTAAGCTTCCTACTTTTTGATGCACTTTGTTGTACGATCTGGGTCTGATATGTAACTATTGAGAGGCATATTTGCCTTTTCAACTTTCAAGTACTTTGAGAGTTTTTTTGATTCTTTTCCTCTTTAAAAGATTGGTAGAGGAAGCTACAAATGGAAATCCAGGAGCTCCAGACACTTGTACTCTTAAATTGATATCAAGGGCTGCTTTTGAAGTAGACGATTATTGGAGAATTGTGGAGATCCTGCATAAGAGGTTTCTTGGATTATTTAGCCTGTGATTCATAAAATAGTACTAGTATTTTATATCAACTATTGATGGCTTGATGTGTGCCTTACACTTGCTGTGATTCTGTTTGTTCCATATTTCTGTGGTTCAGATTAGTGAGTTTTGATAGAAGAAATTGGAGGGCTTCATACCAAGCTTTAATTGTGCTAGAACACTTGTTAACTCATGGGCCTGAGAGGGTATCGGAGGAGTTTCAGAACGACAGAGATGTTGTTGAAGAAACTGGAAGCTTTCTGTATGTTGATGAGAAAGGGTACTAAGTTCATTTTTTTCAAGTTCTTTTCCAAAAAATTTTGTTTCTCTATCTTAATTTAAGGTAGATTCTCACAAATCCTGCGCTTACGAAACAGATTCAACTGGGGCCTGAATGTTAAAAAGAAATCTGAGAGGATATTGAAGCTGCTTGATGATAGATCATTTCTGAAAGAAGAGAGAAACAAGGCTCGGACAGTAACTAAAGGAATTGAAGGGTTTGGCAGCTTCTGCAATAGGCGTTCTTCGGACCAAGAAGTTCCGCAGGAATCATCTCTGAAATCATTTGAGAAATGCAATTCTCAGTTTAATGAACATGGAAATAAGGAAAATGGCATTTCGTTGTTTGATGATCAGTATTTTACCAATGGAAAGCTGGAAAATTCAAAGCAGGCCAACAGCGATAATTCAAACTTGGCATTGAATACAAAACTAGAAAATTCAACCGCCTGGAAAAATTCTGATAATCAAAGGATGCTTGAGAAGGATAGTGCACGAACAAGTTTCAAAGAAAATACGGCCCCAAAACAGAAAGTATATGCAGAGGACTTGGACGATTGGGATACAGCAGAAGAGTCAAATGCTCTTTTGAGTAATCAAGAAGCTGATTCCAGGATGAACATCTCCATGGAAGATGATCATCCCTTTAACCTCAACCAGCTCCGACATGCTGTCTCCCTGCTTCCTTCAAGAGATCAAGTCCTGCGGGCATTTTGAAGATTGAAGTAAAGTTGATGCAAGTAGCTTCTGTTAAAACCATCCCTCGTGGTTTCTAAGGTTATGTTTCTCTATCATGTATATTTTTATGGATGGGAACAAGCCAATGCTTGTTCTTAGAGGATCTGATTTCTTCTTCCAGCCTGCTCTATAGCAGTCAGTCATTGTGAGATTGTTTATTATCTATGTTGGTCGTGCTTGGTTAGGCAGACACGAACTATGCCACCAACTAGTTCACTTTTCTGGTGTGAATCCCGGCACACTAATTGCTTGTTTTGTTTATTTGCCTCGTATTCCTTCTGATATTTGTCTTTTTTTTTTCCATCTTTTTGAGCAAGTTGAGAGAAAATCAGAGGATATCTAGCTTAACATCGCAGATATGTACGTGTTCCTGGCGAGACTGATTTTTTCAATTGACTGTATTCAGCTGTTTTATACAAGAAATGTGTAACAATGAGAGGTTGCTCCCTATCTAGTTGTCCCTGATTGGCCTAACCTGAACAGAATGTATTCTGTCACACTCCGAACTATGAAAGGGAAACAAAAAGGGAAACTGCTGCTAATTACATGATTTATGTACTCTACTCAAACATCAAGCTAGATCTAGATATACGCTTCTATACATGTACAAGAATATAAATGTCACATAAATTTCAGAACCTTAAGATTTGCAGAGCCACTCCTGAATGGCAAGCCGCAGTGCATGATTAGGAGTAAGAGTCAAGTGACTTAATTTCAAATTGGTCATGGGAGATGTCTCACGGCCATTTTCCAACCAGCCACGCAAGGCCTCTCCTTCATAGGTGAATCCATCTGCTGCCACCTGGGGGTCATGCATTATCTCCTGAAAGTTACCCAGTAAAACGTTACCTTACATGCGCTAGTAGAAACTGATGTATTAGTCATCATAAAATAAATGAAACCGGTTCATCATCACACCTGTAGAGGTTACAGAAATCATAGTCTTCCAAGAAAACAAGGCTGTCATTTTTATTGTTTTAGTCAAGAGAGGTCTAGCACATAACTAAATTTCAAGCAGAATGGCATCTTGTTTCAACTTGCGATTGCTAATGGTCGAGAATGAAGAGTAAGCTTATGTTTCAGGAAAACGATAATAGAAAACTGGACAGCTCAAGCTATTGCCATCTAGCCATTGAAGATTTTGACATTACTGACCTGAAGAATGGGGCACAAGAAGAAAGAGGGCACCAGTCTCTCCTCCAAGACATGTAAATGCTCCAGTTCCCTAACCAGAGTTGGCGTGATGGAAGGCCTATCCCTTCCATTCAATTCACAGCATTGCAACCCCAACTCCACCAATCTCCTTGCAACAAATGTAGACCACTCCCCTGCAGATGAATCCAAGATTGCTGTTATTTTTCCACAGCAGACCATTTTTCGTACTTCGCAGGCCAGTCCAGCTGGAGGTTTCCCAGTGAGTAACTGAAGTATGATCAGCCCGAATGAGAAAACATCAGATTTAGGTGTCAGGATTCCAGTCCTATGAAATTCTGGATCTGTGTAGGGAAAAGCACCTCTTGTCTCAGTGATGCGACGGAAACTTGGGCAGCGAAGGGTTTGTTCTGGTACTAATCTGAAAATTCCAAAGTCACCAACTTTGCAGCAGTTCTCAGAGTCTAGTAGGACATTATTAGGTGTCAAATCGCCATGAGTTATTCCTTCAGGACCAGAAGAGTGCAAAAACAGAAGGCCACTAGCAATTTCAGAAATAATCCGTACTCGGGTCTTCCAGTCTAAGGGACAAACATTACTTCCGTGGAAGAGGCGATCTTGGAGGCTGCCACCAGGTAAGTAGTCAAAAACAAGGGACCAGGCTTCAGGACATACGCCAATTAATGTCACCAGATGAGGATGGTGCACTCTTCCAAGAATTTGAGCCTGCAACAAGAAAAGCTTATGTCAGTCATCACTACAATCACAAAGCTCAAACAAAGCCTGAGCATCAATAGAGACAAATCAAGCATTTGAGAATTTGAGTTATGCAAGAAAATTGGACTAAAAAGTTGTTACAAGTTGAAAACAAGTTTTACAAACAACTAAAAAAGCACATGCCCATATAGAGTAATCAACCTCTTGACAAAATTCAGGTTGCTTTTGTATAGAATGCGGATGCAGCATCTTTATGGCGACTGTTCTGTTCAACATCTCCCCTTTGTACACTGCACCATTTCCTCCCCGTCCAATCTTAAAACTCTCTGAAAAATTGCATGTTGCGGCCTGCAAATCCAACAGTGAAAATTCTGCCAATTCCAATGATTCTCCACTAAATTGTACAAGACCATTGATATTTTCACCATTGACTTGTGAGCCACTTTTCCAGTGATCAAGCCACTGCACAGCTTCAATTTTCTGTTGCTGAATTTTCTGCCTTTCCCGCTGTAATCTTGCCAGTGAAGATTGAATAAGCTTCAGTTCTCCAGCAACATCTTCACACCGGCAGTTTGCTTCCTGTGCACGACTATCTAGAACGGCTATATTTCTCATGGCCTTTTGGAACTCACGAGTTAAAACCTCTCTTTCTTCTAAGAGCTTCTCTTGCTCCTGTATTGTAGTTCTAAGCTCTTCTTCAGCTTCTTTCCTAATTTTGACTTCCCGTTCATAAGCAGATTCAAAAGCTTTGGCCTATATAACAGCAAATTAGCCATGAATCTCACACATGGACATAAAATACATAAACAATCAGTTTCAGTTAAAAGTGTGTACAAACTATTTCAGACTATGTGCATCAAACAAGTGAATTGATATTCATTAAATGAAAGGATAGAGTTTGCACTTGCAACAATTCATAGAGACCCCATAGCAACATGGCTGTATTTATAGAGTAATGCAAATCCCGGATGGAGGATGGAAAAGTGAATACTGCAAGTCCTAACCAAGTTGGAAAAGAATTTTGCAAGATATTGTCATCTATAGTATCTAGAACTTGTAGCAAGAAGAAAAATGCTAAAGCTGTACCAACACAAATTGTACGGAAGACCAGTTAAAGCTGTACTGAGATAAGTTGTTGATGACCTGAAGTAGAACACGTTAACAAGAATAGACAGGAAAATGCCTTCATGACTGAATCATTAAAATTCCATTTTGTTAACATCAGTTTTAAGTGCATTGTGAAGCATGAAAAAAATGTTCACGCACTTAACTGGCCACTCTTATGGTGCATACTCAAGCTCAAAACAGAAATAGCTTACATTGCTGATGGCTTCTACAGCTTCAGCTTCCAATTTTTGACACATCAAGAGCTCTGAATCTGCTTCATCCCTTGATTCTTCAGCTTCTTTCTTAAGTTCTTTAAGCCAACCATATAAGCCCTCTTTCTCGACTTTTGAATTAGAATCTGAAGACACTCTTGATACAGCAGATGAAGCATATCCTGAGCTAGAGCTCAAAGTTGCAGGACTGAAGAATTGAAAAGTGCTTGGATAGCATCTAGTTGGCAGAGTAAGAGAAGATGGTTCCACCTTAGCTCCTTCCTTCTGAAAACAATTTCTTGTTCCTGAACAAGCTGGATATTGAGCAGATCTAGATCGAATACATTCTGGGTGATAATTATCATTGCTCTTAGAAGAGGGTGCAGATTGAGATCTTAAGTTCGATGCTGCTGCAAGTTCTTGTTGACTGGTTAATGCAAAAGAACTTGAGCTTTGAGAATCTTGTCTCGTCCAGACCAATTTCCCTTTGTTGACGAACCATATCTTGCAGAAGGGAGGAGCCATTTTGGCTGCATAACTTGCTTTACTGGAGCATTTCTTCAACTTCGAACAACTGAAGGATACAACTTTTAGAATTCTATATAGAAGAATTATACAAATGATGCCAATGATATTATCAATTGTGCAAATAACATATTCTAAACCTTAACAAATTCTCAATAAAATATTGAAGCAAAAACCAAGCTTCTTCCTACTTATGGTCATAAACATGCATGCACGGCAGCTGAAAGTATTGTCTCTACATCAACAAGTGTAAGTTTAAAAGGGGAGGGGGGATGTTGAGGGAACAAGTGACGTACTCTGGAATAGCTCCAATGACTAGCTTCTTAATGTCATGTCTGCTTACAAGATTCACAATCTCCAATTGAACTTGGTCAGCTTCACTGGTAACAGTGCTTGCCTTAACCTGAAAAAGCAATTTCTAGCAAGTATAACCAAGTAGGCCAAGCCAGGTCTGTGAGACTGAAGAAGATGAGGTAAACATTATGCCCTACAGAGATGCCAGAAGTAACATGTAATTGCCTTGTGTCAGTTATCTACGCATGGAGTTTACTGTTTGAAACATGGTCTAATAGCAGACATCTAATAATCAGAGTAAGCCGCCAATATTAATGAATTTTAAGGTGATATTCTTAAAGAAACATCCACTTATTTTGGAAAAGGAAAAGAAGTTTGAAGTTGCAACCAAAATCATATGCTCACCACAAAACCTACAATTTTGCTCCAAACAATGTCGGCATTAGAATTTTTGGGTTTCCTCTTGTTGATTTTAGTTTAACAAAAAAAGGCACAAACTGGTTTACAAATAAAGAATTTGAAAGAGATTATAGCGATTTGCATGAACAGTAAACATGCCAAAGAATGCTTAACAAGATTGATCCAATAACATCAAATGGTTAATATCCACAGGAATTCTACAAATCAGGTAATTAAAAAGAAAGAAAACCTTGGAAGTGCTGCAAATTTTGAAGTAATTCTGCAGAAGTTTTCCCGTCGTTTCCCACTCCTCATTCCTAAATGCAGTCACCACTTCAGGATTTGCTTGACTTGCTGGTAGTTTCCCCACTGCATTAAACAATAACAAATATAGCAATTAAGCTCCAATTGATTCGCGCACTAACTTTGTGACTAAGTAATCCAAGCGAACAACCCGGAG
>NC_040039.1:48117289-48190953 GCF_003713205.1 Coffea eugenioides | reverse complement strand
GGAGATGCTTATTTGATGCAAATTTTGAATGCTGCTACGATACATAAACAAAGTTCCAATGTAGTAGTGCTAGGGTTTCTCGAGTATTGCAGCCTTCGATTATGTTAAACAACCATCCAAGTTTGGATCATCTTTTTTCTTTTTTCAGGCTGCAACACTAGACGCACGTACGTATGGGGATGGCTTTTGAGCAGCAGCCTTAAAGCTGGGAAACAACAAAATTGGCAGGGCATTATTAGAATTTTCATGAAAAAGAGAACATTAATTATTGCTTGTCAATTTTATCATTAACTTTGTAGTAGTAGTACTTTTCACATCCCACGTACTTGTTTTTAAGTACGCCATGAACAGAAGCCTACCATGACCTCCTTGGCACTCCATTATTACTATCATCATGGTACTATTTTCATGGGCAGTTGTGTCTCTGTCGAGTGTCGACACAAGAAATTAAACCAACAAAAACCCTCGTTGAAATATTGCGAAAAGAAGTGCGAGAAATGAGAGCGGCTGAGCCGGACGAATAATTAAACCGGATTGCAATTAGTTGTAGGAGAAGGAAATGAGAAAACTTCTAGGATCGCTGGAAAATGCCAAGAAGTGTGCGAGGGCCCTGAAATAGTAGAAGCTGGAAAATGCCAAGAAGTTTGCGAGGAACCCGAAATAGTAGAAGATCAAGGGAGATTTTTTCGCCTTTTATGGTAACTCCTGTATGGCTTGAGCTTTGACAAGCTGAAAGGATGGACGGAATTAATCAGAGAGAGAGAGAGATAAAGAAAAAGAGGGCAATCTTTTCTTTCTTTCTTTTTTTCTTTCCTTTACTTCATCCGTCCATCGGGGTCGGGGGGCTTACTTAATACCGGATGCCGCTCACCAGCATGCAGATTGATGAGAGATAATGATTTGATGTAAAGCCTGGCTAGAGTTAGTAGGGGGCCTATGTAGATATATCTTTGCATCTCAAAATCCGAGCATGACGCGTCAAAATCTTAGAAGAGCATCAATCTCCCTTCTGCTGATTGTGATGGATGGATGGATGGATGGAATGGAAGGAGACGTGTTTCTGTGTGTGTGTGTGTGGTGTGTGCATTTTTTTTGATCGATGGATGGGATTGATGAAGAGATACATGCATGGCCTGAAAAATAAAAAATATTGAAATCATTTCCTCTGTTGAATCTAATTTAAGTCACCCCATGTCACTTCCCCAATTCCAACTACTCTGGTTCCCTTTTCCTTTTTTCTCTTCTTTGCGCAGCAAATTGCAGAGGGCGCGCAGGGTGCATGTAGCAGGAGGTCAGAGGACGGATACGCACTGCGGGGATTGCTATCATGGGATTTCAACTGAAAAAAACAAAAACGGGACCTCATAGTAGAAAATTTTTTGAGATATAAGCCACGTTTGTTTTGATACCCTATAAGACCTAATTAGAATTTTGCGTGTTGTAGAACTCAAAAGAAGGGTCTAATTTCGTACGGTTGTTACAAATTGCCCGTTCAAAACATGCAAAATCATTTATCTTCATGTTAGTACGTGAGTTCTATTACAGCATGCATAGTGTTACAACACAAGCAGCACCATAAAAATTGCAATCGTTTAAGATCATCTGATCATATCTTTTAGGAGTTGAAACTTGAAATGTCGTCACCTAACTTTAACTGCTATTATCAGCTTTTCTCCTGCTATCCATTCCTACCGTTTTCTCCCCGTTTAGCAGAATCAAATTTCTTGTCTCCATCCATCGGTGGTGTGTGCTGAGTGCAACTGGGACTGAACATAACTGCTGCAGTTAATAATAGAAATAAATCAGGTAGTTGATGAGACAGAAGTATTGGTTGCTAAAAGATTTTGTTTCAGGATTTGAAGGTAATTGTTTAAGTTTGAGGAATCCATCATGTTGTTGGTCAGTTGATCACTCGAATGAATATATCTTTAAGTTCTACCAGGGATGAAAGCTACCTAAGATACCTCAACTGTTGTCTCAGTCGAGAGTGAACAGTCTCTACTATTCATCAAATAGTAACTCACACGAATAATAGATTACAGCATGATAAAAGCTTGTTATCTGATTCAGGTGCTGCTCCAGAACGTCGAGCCTATTAGACTAATAAGATTCAAACATGTACTCATGTTTGATAAGATATGAAGACCATTAATCTTATGAAACAATATCTTATGAAACATTAATTCTTATGAAGACCATTATTCTCTAAAAGATGCTAAAATCAAGAATATCGTTTTGTTTACTTATTTAGGGGATGTGTGTTCCATAAATAGGCCTTGAAACATGCCTAATTTCTAACACATCATCCCAGTATTGTACAAATTCAAAGCCAGTGCATGACGAATTATGGTCCTATAAATGTAGAAGCTGCATGCATCTTTGTTCTGGCTTTGGCAATTTAGCTTTAAATTTTTGGGCAACAAGTGTACGATAATGTCGTAGAAACTTTAGAAACAGTAGTAAAATCGGCAAAAATTATGAGCAAACATGCCAAAAGTTTCTACAACAAAAGCATGTGATGACGAGTAAATCGCTTGGGGTAACTGATGAGGAGATAGGAGATAGAAAAAGAAACCTTAGGACAGAAAAGAAAAACAAAGAAGAGAGGGAAGGGCAAGTGCACGTATTTACCTTGTCTCTTTCCATCCGATTTATTTAATCTTGTACTGTGCTGACAGATGAGATATGGAACAGCTTTATCGATCCATGGTGAAATCTCTCTCCCCTCCATCATCTCTCTCTCCCTCGCCCATCTCTCTCATTTTTTTTCTCCCAAAAGAGAGCCTCTCTCTTTAAAACTACTTCCTGTTCCCTCCCTTTCATTTTCTTCACTGACAAGGGAATACCTGCACACTTCCTCACGCACGCACGCATACTCAAAACAGAACCATTGCAGTGCAGTGCCCGGTGCCCACTCCTTCAGATAACATACATCACCCTCCCCTATTCTCCCCCCTCATCCCTCTCTATTTCCTACTATCTTTCCATCTCTCTCTAGCTATTTGTATTTGTATTTGGTGAGTGAGTGAGAGCGTCGCAGTAGTAGACTGCAGAGTAATCAGAGAAAAAAGCAGAACAGGACAGCCCAGAAGCAACCCCCGTCCTCACCCAGCATTTTTCCAGCCATATCATACCTTATTATTTCTTTAACCTTTTTCTCCTGTCACTGGATTCATCAAACCCCATGAACTCCCCCTTATAATACTCCCATTCGGTTCCCTAGTGAGCACCTCAATACGGCACCATGCATTCTCTCCAATTCACAATGTGCTGTATCCTTTTCTAAGAGAAATTATAGTCTTCTGCATCCCCTTGTTTTCTTGATCAAAACCCTGAAATTTCATCTAGAGGTACACACTTCTTGTAGTCCATTAGTGTTTTAGCTACTAGTGCTGGGCTCAATGGCAAACTACCACTACTATGAAAGCAGTGATGCACATTTGCCTCCGGGGTTCAGATTTCATCCAACGGATGAAGAGCTCATAACTTACTACCTTCTGAAAAAGGTTCTTGACAGCAATTTCACTGGAAAAGCCATTGCTGAAGTTGATCTCAACAAGTGCGAGCCCTGGGAGCTTCCTGGTACTTTAAATTTTTCGAAGATCAAACTTACCCTATTATTTGTCCGATATGAGCTTGTGAATTTGGCCTTGTCTAAACTTCAATGTTTTGTGCAGAGAAAGCCAAGATGGGGGAGAAAGAATGGTACTTTTTCAGCTTGAGGGATAGGAAGTACCCGACAGGATTGAGGACTAACAGGGCAACAGAAGCTGGTTACTGGAAGGCTACAGGAAAAGACAGGGAAATATACAGCTCCAAGACTTGCTCCCTTGTTGGCATGAAGAAAACCCTGGTTTTCTACCGTGGCAGGGCTCCAAAAGGAGAGAAGAGCAACTGGGTAATGCATGAATATCGGCTTGAAGGCAAATTTGCCTACCATTACCTCTCTAGAAGTTCCAAGGTAAGCAAAATTGCAAAGATCCCCCCTTTTTGCAAGTGCATGATTAGGCTAATTCAGTGTTCATTTTGCTCAGTAAGAAACCCAAAAAAAATGCATAGAGCCGTAAAGGCTAGACCTAGGTTTCTATTCCCAAGTCATAAACTTCGCATAGATTAACTGTTTACATCGATACTACAGATAAATGTACTGTTCTATGTCCTACATGGACCATTTCTACGCATATTTCTCTACGTGTACTTCTTCTAGTTCAAGTTTATCCATGCTAGGTTACACTGATCCAATTTTGAATTTATATTTAAAAGCAAAAAGTCATCTGCTAAAGCAAAGTACATTCTTGTCCACGCATTAAATTTTATGATTCTTGAGGAATGCTCAACGTTGAATGCCTACAGTGATAGATCATTAACCCTTTTAATGCTAACTCGCATGCAAAAGCAGTTGCTGCAAGGACAAATCAGATAATGAGATGGATAGAGAGAGACAGATAATTAATAGAAAATTACTGTCGATTCTGGAGTTGGAATTATGTGATGTTGCTTTCTGGGTAATTGTCAATTCTTGGATTTGTCACATTTCGCAACTTTTTCGATACTGTCACAGAAAAGATGCGCTCTTTTGATTTGCATGCAATCATGAATCTACTTCATTTTCATGGTTTGATGTTACCTTAGAGCTACAGAAGTTGTCACAAAAAGGTGACCATGAAATTTGTCGCACTCATTTTGACCTTTTCCTGATAATATTCTAGGATGAGTGGGTGATTTCAAGGGTGTTTCAAAAATGCGGTGCCGGAGCCGGCCCCGGCTCCGGCGGAGGCAAGAAGAGGTTGGCCCCTGGAATCAACCTTTACCCTGAAGCTAGCTCTCCATCTTCAGTTTCTCTTCCGCCGCTGCTCGACTCTTCTACTTACACCGCCACCAGTGCCACCTCTGCTTCCACCACTGACCATGAGAGCTGCTCGTATGATTGCAACTCCGCAAAAGAGCATGTGCCCTGTTTCTCCAATTCTGCTGCTGCATCTTTCAACCATAATTCTCTATTTGAGCTGCCTCCACCGCCATTGCCGCCGCCAGCTCCCGCAGCAACATTGCTGTCTTCTCTATTTGATCCATCACCATCATCTGGAGCCCGTTTCCCAAGGATTAATGCTGGCCTGTCTGCTTTTCCTAACTTGAGGTCCTTGCAGGAGAACCTACACTGCCCTTTCTTCTTCCCCACGGCTGCGGCTGCTGCACCACCACCTCAGCCCATTAACGGCAGCGATGAGAATGGAATTCATTATGGCTCTGTCACCAACTGGGCTGCGCCGGATAATCAGAAAGTGGGGCCAACTGAGCTTGATTGCTTGTGGAGCTTCTGAATCACCTAGACCTTTCCTTTGAGGCTTGAGATTAGTCTAGTAGTATTTGCTAATCTAATCAGAGAATAATATCTCTGTAGTGTAATGTTAGTTCTCTCTCATAGGAGAAACTTATCTCGGTAATTATAGTAGTATTGTTGCTTTAGGATTATAATAATTAATGTCCCGTATTAGGTCGTGGTACCTGAATCCTGATGCAGCCCTAGTTGTCCTGGTATGAAGCTGCTTTATTAGTACTCAGTAGTAGCATTTTCGCATGTTACTACTCTATTTCCTCCTAGGTGATAAATATGCCAGTAATTATTCGAATGTTGTTCTCTAGTATTAAATGTTTGGAATGTAGTAGGTTGTACGTGGTGCAGCTTTATCAGTCCGTAATATGACGTTCCTTTCTCAGTAGCATGGAGTAGCATGTTGCTGTTATTAAAAATTCAGCTATACATACGTATATATATATAATCACTGGGCCAATGGTTCAGTAGTGGCCCTCTTGGGCGCTTGGGCGCTGTACGTAGGGTTCAAATCTCTGCAGCGAAAAAAATTTAAGGATTTAGTTGGGTCTGTATATTCATCAATTTATTATCACAGTCGCTCCTTCTCTTTTCTAGATTAGGATAGAGTAGATTATACAAATTTATCATTGTTGATAAAAATATATATATAATATATATATATATATATATATATATATAGATAGGAGAGGAGTATATTATTAATTGCTTCGCCATGGGATCATGTGGTTGCTGTCTTGCTTTGTATCCGTACTCTTTAGAAATTCAATGATTCCGCTCAGGTACTGATTGCAAATGCATTATTGCACTGTGAGTGGTATATTATGCTAGTTAGCTTTTATATATATATATAAAGGAAGTACGGATGTTAAAAGTCGATCAGGATTCAGGAGTTGGATTTTCCTCCCCCCTTTCTTCTTTCTTTCCATCCTTGTCTCTTTGCAACTTTAGGTTTCTTCCAACTGCTTAATGCAAACGTTCTGATAATTTGATGCATGCACACGTGCAGTTTGTGGTGTGGGGGTTGTGAAGATGTTCCCAGGGGGGTGAGAGATCATTATTCTGCATCATCAAAGTTGTAACTCCTAGGCGGGGTGGGCTGGTGGATTGAGGAGGAGTCGTTTTCTTAAATGTCCCCGCTTTGATCTTTAAGATTTTGCAGCTCATGCCTTTTAATGATTAGTTGTTGTATCAGCATGCAATGCCAAAGAATACATAGCCAAAGCAACTCAAGAGAGGCTAACTGATTAAGGCCTATGGGATGTGTCCTTGCTTTTGGAATCTTGTTGCAATAATTTCAGCAAAAGCCCGACCGCTAAGTCTTATTCTATAACAGATCACTTTCCAAGACTGAAGCCCTTTTGGGAAGTTTGACGCGGAGTTCTGGACGATGGATGAAGTTGCTCCGTTAGCTTGGCTGAGTTATTTGTGGCAATGGGATGAAAATGAACAAAGAAGCACGTAGTCTTTTTAGATCAAACCCTTGTCTGATACATCAAAATCATCATCTTAATTTATTGCAGCAGCATTGAGGAGGAGTGTGACTAAGGTTGCATTTGATTTGATAAAACTGAAGTATGAATCCATTAAACTATTGAATTATTAAGTACTAAATATAATAATACATTTGATTTGAGTGTATATCATATTAAGTGATACGTGACTAATTTATCACTTATTTTTAGGAGCAAGTTTTGTCTAGAAAATTCATTGTCCAGATGTTCAATTTTTTGTTATCAAAGCGCGTATACATCTTAAGATTTAAATTCATTAAATTTAAGTGTTGAATATAATTCATGACTCATGTAATACCAAGTATACGTACTATCTATCATGAGCTATCTTTACAACATCATCTAATTTAAGAAACGTAGTTCAATGATGAATACTATAAACGATGGCAGATTAAGTATACGACTCTTTTTTTTATATATAAAAAAATTATAGCAGATTAAGAATCAATTCTTAAAAACAAAAAATTCTAGTAGGGAAAGGGATAGAGGATTAGAATCCAAGACCTTTGATTATTGGGATCTCAACTTTAACCACTAAATCAAAGTCTCCTCGGCCTAACTCTTTTTAACCCTAAATGGCTTCTTCTAGTTTTGATGAAACCACGCCCAGTTGGTTGAAGTAAAAATCCCCCACAATATCAATACATTTTAAAAAAAAAAAAGATTATTGATAGCTACACAACTATACCTAAGAAGAGGAAGATAATTTTGTATATCTCAATGCTAACTATATGGATCAAATCTAACCACGGTATTTTTCATAGAAAAAAAATTAATATTTATCTTTTTTATATCAAAAAATTTGCATTATGATTAATCTGAATTTAAATATTAAATTTTACATATTTAACATGTATTCAATCATACTAAGCGTATATTTTTTTTTTGGTAGAAACGATAAGTGAATCTGAATTTTTTGTCCAAACGTACTAAGCGTACTAGTCGTACTAAGCGTATATGTTCTCACTATAGTTATAATCAAAAATTTTATGGCATGTTCGAAGTCTTACAAGTCACGTGGCAATAACAATATCTGTGGACACATTATAGTGGGCCATTGTAATGATGAGGGTGGTCCAGCAAGCTGGGTTGAATCTTAGTTAAATTGGGCCTCATTTTCTGTTATTAAAAGGGTAAGGTAATCACTAACGCACCACTTTTGGTGTGGATCTGCAGTTTGGTCCAGTCAGCAGTTTGGGTATCATTCGTCATAAGCGCAGAAAAGGCATCGCACGCCATGTACCAAATTTGTTCAAGTGTGTCTTGGACTCTGATTGTAAGAATTGAAATCATGAGAGCAGGCCCAAACGCCGCAGGAAACGACAGCATCCGTAAACTAGTTAGTTCTAAAATTTTTTTTTTTCCCAAATTATGTTGTCCATCCATGATTTGGCCCCTGACAATTTTGGATTTAGTTTGGGTGTGTACTCAAAGATGGTCCGAAGCGGATGTGACGTGGCGCGGAATGATTCTCATTGTGGACAGGTGTTGGGTTGGGAAGTATCATGCAGCACATTGCATTTTTTTAGGCTACTTGACACAAAAAAAGAAAAGAAAAGAACACAAAATTGTTGCACTACTAATTAACTTGCTTATTATATTTGAGATTTCTTTCATGGATCAGGAATTTTTAGGCCTTTTGGATTGTTATTTTTAGGAATTTTTACAAAAAATATATTATATTAATTTAATGTTTGTGTGATAAAAAAATTAATTGAAAAATGTGTTTATCCTTAAAAAAATATATAAAAATTTTTCTATAGAAAACAACAATCTAACCAAGGCTATACTTTAGTTATTTTATTTTAGTTAAAAGATACAAAATAGTGACTTGGATATTGAAATTTGAGTTTCTTCGCCTTTATTTGTATTAAAAAGGACAAGGTCCTAGTTAAATTGTTAGGATTTTTAAAAAAAAATTATAATCAAGGAGGGAAAAAAGAAGGCAACATATTTTGGCTAGTTTTTCTAAATGTGCAGGAGAGAAGCAAGAAAGAGAAAAATAAGTTTTCTCTACAACATTAAAAGGATTTATTCAAATAATAATTGAATTGAATTGAATTATCGTTTCAATTTGCTTTTCTTTCAATTTTGGAATGAAGTAAACTTTAATTTCTATTTCCGGTTCTATAACATTATTAATTTCCTTAAAATTACATCATATTTTTGGTTTTACTCTCGAAAATCTTCTTAAAAATTACTCACTTGAATGAAAATTAATTAAGAGAATCAATTTTTCCCAAAAAAAAAAAGAGAGAAGAAAACAAATAAAATAGAAAATGGAGCTCCAATTACTTTCTGTCGGATCGGATCTTTCTTGGGCACTAGTCCATCAAACCTTTATCAATTCTCATCACCCTGTCTTACTGCTGAAAAGAAGAAAGAAAAAGAAAAGGAAAAGCTTGGAACTGACTCCAGAATTTTGGCCAAGTAAATTATCAACTCTCAAGTGATACAGGAGGGAGTATTAGCAATGGAGGAAGAGTACTCGGTTGATCCGGCTCTGTTACTGGCGGCTGCCACCGACTTCGCTAATCATCCCGGTAACTACTCCATTAGCATATTAAATAACAAATGATATTAATCGTATTTTCATATGCTTTTTGTATCTTAAATTTCAGGAACTCAGTCCGACGCTTCAGCACAAGAATTTCTCAATCGCTTCCCTCTCCCCGCCATTATCAAGTAACCAACCACCCAAAACCCCTTTACTTTTCTACTTCTTTTTTTTTTTGTTTGTTTATAGTTTTGAACACTTTATTATTCAAGTGTACACTACCTCCATGGGCATAAACGAGCCTAATTGAGCCGAACATATTGATGTTTTACTTTTCTTTTAGTTGTTGGTATTTCAAGGTCGGGTTGATTATTATTCGAGTTGGGCTCAAACGAATCTTTGTTTACTCAAGCTTGAGTAGCTTGATTTATATATATGCAAATTTGAATGCTTTTGCTCAGTTTAAATGGTCAATGGACAGAAAAACGTCGGGCTTTATTTGATTATTTGACAAATCAATCTCGAAAATGCTCCTATCTGGTGGAGCTGTAATTCAAGGATCTGAGTAGCATGGTTTCTCTTCCTACCATAGTTGTCTGCAGATGTTGCTAGCGGCCTTTTCCTTTTTCAGTTGAAATAAAAAGGAAGAAAAAGGCTTATATGCCTCTGGATCAGCTATATCTGTGCTTGTGGAAAGCGAGGTGCATGTGGGACAAAGGCTTATGGTCTTGTAAATTGACGTTACCTTTATATTTTGGCAGTGCTTTACAAACAAAAGCAGATTATCCAGGACTCGAAAATGCATTGGTTGATAGCTTGGAAAGAATTTTCAAAACAAAGTACGGAGCATCCCTCATCCCACATTTCATGGTATGTTAGCCATACTTTTGTGCAAATGAGCCGTCCTTTCATCTTTCATACCGTGGAACAGGATTCAATAGTTATTGATGGAAACTGGTTAAGTTGAATGGCAACTTTTTGTAGTTTCTGTTAGACAACCTTTACAGTTTGCTGTACTCCTGTATTTTGGTTTCATTTGTATTGGTTATGATAATTTTTCTGAGTTGAGAATCTGAATGTGCATCTATTGGTAAATTGCATATGCTGCATTCATTGAGGTTAACCTGTTCATCAGCATGTTTATTCCTAATCTTAGAATAAATTACCATTTGTCTTTTTTTTTTTCTCACCATTGCTTGCTTCTTTTCCAGCCATTTGTTGTAGTTGGTTTGGGGGCAGATTCTCAAAAAGTCAGATATTTAGCTTGTGAAACAGTAAGTTCATATCATCATACACAACCTTATGGCTAAACTTTGAAGTTTATGATATCAGTTATACACATTTCACTATTGACTAATATATTGCCATTTTAATTTTTGCTTGTCTTCTGTCCGCTTTCTTTATGTTTTGCCATTTTATAAATGTAATGCCATTTATGAACTTGGCAATGCATTCAGGTGTCTTGCCTTTTGGAGAACATTGATGACAGTACAGCTGTACATCTAATTCATCAATATGGTGTGTACCCACTTTTGTTAAATTGCGTAATTGATGGGTAAGCTGAATTTTTGTATTGCTCACTTTTAGATATGCTAATTCTGTCTGACAAACTTTCATTTCTATATCTCTTTTTCCTTTTGGATTGAAAACAAATGTACAGTCAGGAGATGGTACCTCAGCTGAATTAATTGGTTAAGAAGTGGAAGAAGGGGAAACAATTATTTGCCAGGTGTATTATAAGCTAAAGAATAACCTTTTAGGCCCCCTTAAGTGATTAACTTACATGTCAGCCTGGTTGAGAAATAGTTGGGTCAGAAAGTGTAGTTGATGTCCTAAAATGACAAAAGGAGGTCTCACATATGGACATTTTACCGCAGAAGAAAATTAATTAGATGAACAGTTAAAATGGACATCATTACAGGATCACATAGTATAGTAGAAGATGGACCATTGGCTGTCTCTTTTGTTGTTAGTCAATTGGAAACGACCATAATTTTTGGCTGAAAGAGAAGGTTAGGTTACATAATTTGGAACAAGCAGCTAGAAGTGATGGGTAGTTTGGTGAGGACGTGGATTTGTCTAACTCTAGGAAAGGTGCGAGAAGGGAGTGTTTCTCATGCAAGATCCTTGGATGCTGCTTATGATATAGCATGAGGGACGTAACGTGTTTTGTTAGTCATTCTTGTGTCCTGCTTGTGCTGATTACTATTCAATATCATCCTTTTTGGATTGTCCTACGAATTTTCTAGGGCTTCTATGATACCTGGAATAGCTACTAAGTACTAGTACTGCTTGAGTCCTCCAATCTCCGACCTGCTGTCTCCCTCTCCCCCCCCCCAAAAACCAACAAAAACACTAAAAAAAAAAACCAACAATCATATATGTTCTTGACATGCATATGTGAGTTTCACACATACTTGTCCCTTTAGTGATGAACAAGTTGCAACTGTGTCAATGGATGCCATTAAGAATTTGGCTGGTTCTCCAAACGGCCTGGTATGTGCTTGGCTCAAACTTGTCTGGTCCCAAATTCAAGTAGCTGCTGCAAATGTAATCTACATTTTTAGAACTGATAATTTGTTCTACAACCTTTGTAGGCTATCATTTTTCCAGCAAATATTAGTGAACCAACACAGCTTGGAAACTTGGCTGGGAAATGTTCATCACTGGTATAATTGGCAAACCTTTGTTTGACCCTTTATTGTTACTTTTAAATTGCTAATAACTTGGTGTTCAGGGAAGAGTTCGAGTGCTGGCGTTGATAGTGAAGCTTTTCTCTATTTCCAGCTCAGTTGCATCTCTAGTCTACAGCTCCAAACTTCTTAGTCTATTGGAGAGAGAAGTTAGTAACACAAATGACACTCTTGTTACATTGACTGTGTTGGAACTCCTATACGAGGTTTGTGACTAAGCTTATCTTCCATAATGCTACTGACTCCGCTGCATCCTTTGTTTGTTTTTAGATTTTCTATGGGCTGTTTGTATGGTATTATAAACATCAAAGGTTGAATAGCTCCATAAAATTGCTGTCTAGCATGTTGGAAACTAGGATGCCTCAAATTATTGTGAAACTTAGAACATGATAGCTCAAATATGTCAAAGCATGATTTCGGGATATAAGCTTTTTAGAGAATATCTTGGCTATGGTGTTGTGATACTAGATACATTACAAAAATAGAGAACGAAGTAAACTCATGTTTTTTTTTCTGGTGTATAAGATATGAGTTGACAAATCCTGTATCATGGTTACTTGTTTGACGACTTCACTCTATGAATTATGATTCTTTTGAGTGTCCAACCCATTCAGAGATGATCACTTATTGTTTGCAATCATTTTTATACAATGCCTACAGTGAACCTCTAATCAATAACAGAACAAATTGTCTTTGGATTTTCCCTGTTCAAGGTGCTTTTTACTCAGGTTTAATGTTATCGAAATCGATAAGAAGTAATTTTTGACTCTTCTATTGAATTAGATGTGATTGATGCTCTTTGCCTATTGACTCTCACCTATATCCTTTGTCTGCATGTTTTTTTATTTTGGACGTTGTATGTGCTCGGAAACTGAAGTTAGCAGAAGTTCAGCATAGTACAGAATTCTTGTCAAGAACCATGCTTCTTCAATTGATGAGTTCGATAATCGGGTTTGTAGCATAAATGTATTTGCTTATTTTATTAAGAACCCTTCCTGTTGTTAATTTGAGCACCTATGTTTACAGAAATGCATCTGCTGAATCAATTTTAAGATCAAGAGCAATGATGATAACTGGAAGACTGCTTTCAAAGGAGAATGCTGTTAGGTTCATTGATGAATCAAGTAAATTTTATCCTTATTCTTTTTGTTTCTCTTTTCTTTTTCGAGCACCAAGGGTTCTTGTGTTACTTTCATAGTGTCTGATGACTTTGAGATACACAAAACACACAAAAATGCAGATGTTCAGAGCTGTTTCTATATCACCAATATATCATGAATCTCTTTCGTGCTAGTTGGTTCTGTTCTAGCTTCAACCCTTTAGCATCACTTTTATGGTTTATTGGTCTTCCACACATTGGTATCTTAATCAAACTTAGGAGGTTTGAAATGTTTGTTTGGTTAGCAAAGACGTTTTTGTGCTATGCATTACCAAGTTTTATTAATGAAGATAATTAATTCATTAGAGCTAGTTTTATCTTACTGCACACTTTTTATGGTTCCCGGCTTTTCTTCACATGATGTCTGAACCAAACTTAGGGGGTTTGAATGTTTGTTTGTTTGGTTAGAAAAGATATTTTCATGCTATGAAATGCCAAGTTTTATCAAACATAATTAATTTGTTGGAACTAGATTATATGATTGATAAAATTTCTTCTTGAAGAAGGTTAATGGGCTCTTCCATGAATGTAGGTTTTAGAGCTCTTGTCTTGGCTATTGATAGAAGGTTTGATTTCCTTGAAAGCCAAGATGCGGATGAATGTGAATGTGCTCTTGAAGCTTTGGGTCAAGTTGGGCTATGTAAGTATGCCATTCATTGCATTGAGTTTATAAATCTACCTCGTATTTTCAAACCACCTCTGCCTTGATCCAACAGAAACTACATATAGCCAGTGAGGTCACTATTGATAATGATTTCCTTGATACTGAAGGGCTGCTTTTGTCCTACCTAAAACTTTTAACTTGACTTTGGGTCTTATATCGCAATGGAATCTCTGGTTTTTCTAGTAAAATTATGTCAGTTTTATAATCTCAATGAAATCTGTTTTATTGTTTTTCACATCCTCAACACACAGTACCCATTGACTGATAGACAAATGTATCTCATACCACTTTAAGCAGGTTCTGTTTTACATGCATGAGTGCCATTCATTCTTATCTATTTTGCATAAATGGGATGCTGCAGCAAACCAGGGAGCTGTGTTGCTCCTTACAGGTTCACCTCCTGCTGCTAGACATGTTATTGATGCTGCCTTTGACCGGCAACAGCATAATAAACAACTGGTAAGAGTATGCTTCACTGCCTAGCGTTGGTATTTATCATGCTTCGATACACACATCAAAGCTATTTATCATGTTTTGTAAATTCTATTGAGCTGTTTTTAAGTTTGTAGATTCTCTAGATGAAAAGACAACTCAAAATGTTGAGTTTATATATTGACTAGGCCTGTCTGCTTAAATTGTTGTGTGTAATGCATCATTTCATTTTTTATTTTTTGGTTATTGCCTGATAACAAAAAATAGGCTGCTTTGCATGCACTGGCGACCATTGCTGGAGAACCTCGGTCTGAAAATGATGTGATTCTCACTGGTGGTGCAGAAGAAAACCTTCAACGCTTAATCTATGAGATGGCATCTAGGACTTCAAAACTTACACCATCAGTAAGTTGAACATGATCCTTCCTCTCTCTATAGATTTTTTTCCTGTTTTTCGTTGCTGCTGTTTGATAAGTTTAACCATTACTCTCATTTGGACATGGGGTTTGAAAGAACACAAAAAGAGATAAGGAATATGAGTTATGGAAGCTAGTTAGTAAGCTTGAAATTTTTGTTTTTATTTAATGGTCTTACCTGAGCTTTTCACTGAGCTTGAGCTTGTTTTATATGCATGCTCTTCCATGTATAATGCTTGAAATTGTTTATTATTGCATCTTGCAGGGCCTTCTCCAATCAATACTCCAACAGGATTCAGATTTACGTCTGGCGGTGAGAAAATATTTGCACATAATGCAAAGCTTTATAATCTCTAGTGCAATTTGACAAAAATCATTTAGCAGATCATAATCCCTGTCAGATTTTGTCCCTGTTATAAGAGGTGGTTGATCTTTCCTTCTGTTTCAGGGCTACAGATTGATAATAGCTTTGGTGGCTCGACCTTGGTGCTTGCTGGAGATAATCTCAAGACAAGAGATCATTAATGTAGTGATTAACACATATACAGAGACCAAAAAGATAGGTTTGCACTTGCTGTGCTCCTGATATTTGATACCCACTGTTTGTTTCATCAATTTAACTGTTTGTTACTGGTATTTTTGTTCTTATTAGCATATTGTCATTTGTCATGTCTTAGCAAAAACTGTAGGTATTATGAATTTTTAGTCTTTGACCCATATAAATGATTTCTGTGAAATGAACTGTTGCTCTTCTTCCATCTTTCATTGGGTCCATCTTTTGCTATTCTAGTTCTAATATCTTCTGTAACTATTTAGGCAAATGTATCTTCAGCAAATATGAAGCTACAATATGATTTGCCATATTATCTACTATGAATTACATTGGAAATCAGAAGAGGCTCATGTGGCTTCATATTTTCACAAAATTGACAAATTTTCAGGTATGGAACTTAGGCATAAGTGTTGCCAGGCAATCTACAGGGCATTAACTTCGTCAAGTAAACTAATCAGTGATCCTGCTTTGGCTGACATAGCTGCCAAGGTGCGTATGTGTGTTGTCTATTCTTATTCTTTTCATTTGATTTTGGCAGCTAGACATTGCCACTTTAACTACTAAAATGGTCAATTTCCTTTCTTTTCTCTTTAAAGCCGATCTCTAATGCTAGAAGCAATTGATTTAGTGTAGCTTTCTCTTAAATTGGAACGAGTGTGGTTGGGTTTTTAATTCACAGTTTGCCTGCTCGCTGACGGAAGAAACTTATTGGTCAACTTTATAATTTGATTATGTCTACAGCTACAGGAAGCCATCAGAAGGGGCCCTTACATGGTAAGAACCCGCACTGAAGCTCAACCAGTGGTGATGACAGCTGAGAGATTTTAGATGAGAACTGCTTATGAAAGACTCCAACAGCAGAGACTTTCAAACTATCCTGTAAACTGATAACCACAGCAAAAAGTTACTTGGAGAGACTGACAATGCTAACTTTTGGTTGCATAAAATCGGATTGAGTGCTGCATGTATATCAGCTGTAAACACTTTCTGTACAACAGTTACTATGAGCCAAAGTGTGAGAATATGTGAAATACTTGGAAAGATCAAGTTTCTTCTTAGATTATGGCATCAGGACGGTGTTGGTTGAAGATTTTGCGTATAATGCTAAAGTCCTCTTTAGGATTCTGTTTTTGCCCTTTTCATCTCCATTTGATTGGTGAATTCTAGTTGTTATGAAATCTTCCATTTTCTCTTAAGTTGCTGAAACCGCAGACCAGCTTGGCATGACATTGTGGGATGGACGTCTCAATTGCAGCTTCGGTGGAACGCGATGCTTAGGATGCCTCTGTAATATTCTCAGGGCCATAACAAGGCCCGTTCTCATTTAGCTCGGGCATCCATGCGCGTTAGAAATTGCTGAAGATTTATAGACTTGTATGGTTACAGAAGAAAAATGAAAAACTTGGATTTTCTGCTCTCTTTTGAGTTAGGGCTTGTAACAGTCAATAACATTAGGCGAAAATTACTCCAATTAATTTTTTTACGTCAATTAAGTTTAATTACCAAAAGAAAATAGCAAACAAAATATGAAAATCTAAAAACTGACTCCGGTATAGAATAATTTTCAAATTTCATTTTTCTCTTCATTTAATCTAAAAGGGTAGCCCACTATCATTATTTGGCGATAGCATAGCAGTACTAATATATATTTATCGCCCGACAAGGAAGTAGGTGTATTATATCACATGATATACTGATTAATCAATTGAAATCGTATTAGGTATATCATATCACATGATGCATTAGTATCAATCGTCTATCACCAAGCAATGATAGTGAGTCATTTTTTATTTAGTGAATACCAAATAAGCAATGACTTATTATATATTTGGTGACTGTACGCGGTGTATCTAATATTTTTCGAACTAATACCTACTCCCCATTTAGTTTAGTTATCCTATTATTATTAAAATCACCCTTCTTTTCTCATTTTAGATTTGCACCAATAGAGCATAATTAGCTCCATTGACTGAGAAACAAAGCAAATCTATAAGAATCGGGGGAGCTACTGATACCGAACTCTAAATGCATAGATTAAAAGGTGTGGGGATTAATTACAATTCCTAAGTTAAAAGGACTCAAATGAAGTGAGAAAGAGCAAAAGAGAAAAAAGAAAAAGAAAAAGAGAAAGGAAAATTCAATCTACTTCCATTTACAAGTTCAGTACAGGCTGAGGAACGGATAAGAAAGAGAGAACAGCAGCAGGCTGCAGCGGTCAGCAGATAAAAGAAGCCAACTGTCCGACTTCTCCACTTTGGTTTTCTTTTTCTTCGCCATTCCTCTCCTCTTTTATCTCCAACCTTTTACACAGAAACTGAGAGATTAAGATGGCTGCTGCCACGCATTGCATCTCTTCTTGTTGGGGACTGCAGCACATATTCAAAACCCTTTCCCTCTCAAATCCAACCACCACTGCTCTTAAGCCGCTCAGCTTCTCTGCCAACACTTCTCTCAGCCTCTTTTCCCAAGGTTACTTCAAATCTTCAATAAAGACAACGAACCCCTATTCTAATATCCTTAAAAGTTTCAATCTTTTCTAATTTTTCTTTCTTTATTTTGGGTTGATTTAGTTTGATGGGTTTATAATTTCAGGGGCTGTAACTATGAGTCCTGTGCAAAGGGTGCCTCGGCATTCCATTGTGTGTGAAGCTGCGCCAATGAAGAAGGCTGATTCAGCTGCCAAAAGGGCTCGTCAGGCTGAGAAAAGGCGAATTTATAACAAAGCCCGCAAATCTGAAATTAGAACTCGCATGAAAAAGGTTACCATAGCCCCACCGTTTTGTTTTATTGTTCATTAGCTTACTCATTTTGACCATATAAAACTGGCGTCTAAAGTTATTGGTTTGAAGATGGAAGTGTTTTTCTTTTTTGGATTTGATTGGGGGGCTATATAGACTGAGGATCAAATGACTTTATTCTGCTGAGCCATTAGTATTGATTTACAAGGGGCACCGAAATATACTGCATAATCTCTGGGGACTTGGACGGTTCCACATTGCTCTGGAGTTCATTTTTATTATCGTCTGGCCTTGTAGAATGGTGTCAAAAAGTCAGGCCACAGAAGAAGAGTGGTAGACTACACGGCTGAAAGAAAGAATAATTTTGGAGCTTATCTAGATATTTTTTTCACACAAAGATGGTGTTTTATCAGGATGGTTAGTGTTGAGCCTGCGTATCATTACTCATAAGCACCAGGACAGAAATAATTGGGCCCTAGGACATTGTTGCGTCTTGGTTACTCTATCTTAATTAAGCAGAAATAGTTTTGTACATCGAGACAAGTTCTTACAATTTCTCTGACGATCACTACTTCTTTCTTAAAATACAACCGTGATATAGATTTTTCTTTGACAAGATATGCTCCTTATGCAATTAAACAACTAATAAGCACCTACACTAACATCCTTCTGGGGCATTATCAGCAGTCTTAATGACTACATTTCATGCTATTATTGCTGGAAGATATATGTTTCTACTGCACTGCATTTGGATGTCTCTGTTCACATATGTCCATCAACTTGGTTAAAATTTTTTACTCCTGAAAGCAAATGCACAGCTATGAGTTTTCTGTGTATTAATAACTCAAGGAATTGCAAGGTGGCAGAATGCATCGGTGCGCATATTGATACCCCTTATTCAAAGCTAAGTTTTGATTATGTAATCTGGAAGATTTGTAGCATTGTGTATATGTAGAAGTACATAGGGCTTTTTTATCTTGTTCTGTGGCCAAGCATTGGCTAGAGATTTTTGTCAATGTGGTGCTTAGTTTGGTTAACAGAAATATGAGATAGACAGATTTCAACTAGTTGAACTTGTGGAGAAAGTTTTCCATAAGAACATAAATAAAAACTTTATCATAAACCTGAATAGGATTGTTTGCCCAGAAGCTATTAACTGCTACTTAAAGAATTTCATGTGCAAATGCTTCTTGCTCTTTCTGTGGTTCTTTTTTCGTCATTCCATTAATTTAATTGTACACTTGCTAAGTTCAACGCCTGAATGGATGGTAATTTGAGCTCATGCCTGCTATTGCTGTCATTCAAGGACAATCATGATGTCGAGCGACCATATGGGATGATTTTATGAACTTGTTATTGCATGCATATTCATTGCTGCTGTTGATTATACCATCAGTGTTAATTACTGATTTGTGTGAGAAAGACCAGTATGTTTGGGGAAGATTAGCCAACATAAATCTGAAAGATGTACGGTACGTAATGGCTGACATATCTAGATTGAAAGTAATAAACTCCTACTGATAAAGATTGCTACTCTTCTTCAGGTTTTGGACGAATTAGAAGTACTCCGAAAGAAACCTGATGCACAACCTGACGAAGTTCAACCAATTGAAGCACTGATTGCAGAGGCATACTCAGTCATTGATAAAGCAGTCAAGGTAGGAACACTTCACAGAAATACCGGGGCAAGGAGAAAATCCAGGCTTGCAAGAAGGAAAAAAGCAGTTGAAGTCCATCATGGATGGTACACTCCTGCTCCAGTTCCCACAGCATGATATAATCATCTCAAATTTGGTGTCAAGTGGAGAGCTAGATTAGCATCCTTTGCAGAGATTTTCTTCCCATTACCCATGGACGATACCAATCCTGTTTCTGTTTTAGCAGTTGTATATTTCCTTGTAACTTAGGCCTACTTCTCATGCCTTCTCAACCTCGTCATTATTATGCTTCAATCGATCAGAAAGTCATGTTACACAACAACATCATACAAGCAAATGCTTGCATTTTCTAATTCGAAAATTTGGTGGCGTATGCTATCCTCCTCAAGTTGTTCCAACCAACCTGTATTTGTTGTTCCAGGCGGTGGGTAAATTTTTGAGGAATCAAATTACTCCTTCATTGGCATTCCAGCCCTGCTTGTTCGCTACCCATGCACAATCTATAACATATAGTTTTTCCGAGCTCTGAATCAAAATTAATTGTTGACTTCTTGATCAGGGTTGGATTTCCTGCCTTAAAAGCCAGTTGCATTTAGATCAACTGGTTCTGCAGTATGCAGTCCTCGAAACAAAGAAACAAGCAAGTTGGATGGGTGCATTGGAAAATAATTGCACATTCCGATAGTAACAGTGGACCAAAGATGTTAATTGAATACCATTTCACTGTCTGGTCGGATAACCAAGTAGCTAACGTCATAAAGCTTCGAAAGGATCTTCCAAACGCTGTTAGGAATGCAGAAAAATAGACGCCAAAATTATTTAATTATCGGATCGACGGTGGAAGAAATCTGATTTTAAAATACCCTTCACCTTAAGCACTTCAGTACGCATCATATAGTCTTCCGATTCTTCCTTCCCTTATTATCTAGATTCTTGGATGAATCTTCGCTGTTCAATTTAATGTTCATGGCATCAACCAACAATTTGGTCCTTGGCTCAGGCACCACTCCCTTCAGTGTCATCTCTTCAAAGTAACGCATAGATTCCTTCATCATTCCCTTTTCAAAAAGGCCATGGATCATTATTGTGTAAGATCGCTTGTCTGGCCCCATTCCTTCTCTCTCCATATCATTCCAAATACTCTGTGCGCTCTCCTGGATACCCCATTCCATAAACAACCTCAGTAGCAGATTGTAGATGTCTCCATCCAACTTACATCCTCTCCTTTCCATCCTCTCCAGAATGCAGTAAACTTCATCTGGCTTCTTTGCAGAATTCAACAAGTAACCGTAAGTTCTAGCATTTGGCAAAACATCCTCCCCCTTCATCACCATTTCATCCAGGAGCTCATAAACCTTATCCATCCTCTTAATCTTACACAAATGCTTAATAAGCGAATTATAAGTAGCTACATCAGGTAAACAGTCTCTCTCATTCATCTCACGAAAAATTTCAAGAGCCTCAGGAATCCTCTTTTTGAAGCACAACCCATCAATGATGGTATTGCAAATAGCAACATCTGGTTCACAGCCCTTATCCCACATTGCCTGAAACAATTTCACTGCAGTGCTTATCTTTCCGGCCTTGCTCAAGGAATTAATAAAAATCCCGTATGTAAACTTATCTGGTCTACAGTTTGAAGTCACAATATCATTCCAAAACCTCTTCGCCTCGCGCAAATTACCCAGAACACACCATCCATTTAAAATAATATTCCAAGTCTTTATATGATCCATGAACTCACTCTTCTTGTTATGGAACAAAAACTCCGCTGCTTCCACATGCTTGTACCGACACAGGGACATCAGAAGTGTCTGAAACGCGATCAAATCAAGCTCTAGACCTAGCTCTTTCCTCTTATAAAAGAACTGAATTGCTTCCTCAACCTTATGTGCTGCAGCGTACCTGTTAACCACGATGCCATATGTCCTCTCATTGATCATGATCTTCCTTTTGAACATTTCGTCGAGCACATTGGACAGTTCACCAAAACGATGCATCCGACCAAGAATATCGAGCATTTGGTTGTAAACACCAGTTCCCGGTGAATACCCGTTTGAAACATTTTCTTTAGAAGCCAATTTGAAGAACGTATAGGCTGGTCTCCAATCAGAACGGTGCCGTTTAAGCACGTTTAGAACCAAGTCTTCTGAGAAAGACAGAGCGGATTTACTTAGAGATTGCTCAATCTCTTCAACTGGTTCGTCAACTTTAAGCTTGAGAAGGTTTTGGATTTTGATAGCATCATCATCTAAGTGGGAGTTGGCATCTGGGATCTTCAAGTCTTGGTACTCTGCAGCAGAATTATCTAAATCTGGGCGGGCTTGCTGATTATAGCTTTGAGTGCTGAGATAAGAAGGTATGATTTTGGGCGAAAATGGATTCTGGAGAAGATTAGCTGTGGGTTGAGTGGAGCATTTAGATTTGAAAAGCAGTTGGATTTGCCGGGAAAATTTTCCTCCCAACGGTTGGAATCTGGAATGCATCGTCTCCAGTCCAGTCTGTGTGTTTTCCCACACGGCCGCGCACCCGAAAATTGTATAGGTGATACGGTGTGATGATTGATAACTTGGGATTAGAGAGTAATTTGCGGATTGGAACACTTTTTCTTTCTTTCTTTTTTTAAAAAATTTTTTTTTTGTCAATTGTACTTTTTAGATTGCTATTTTTTTTGATTAATTTTTTCTATACTATCAGTGTATATACTGACGACATTGAATGAATATCACATAATTTAAATTTGAATTTAAATATCAAATTTTGTATATGTGACATGCTTCTAGACTCGGTTAGTGTATATACTGTCAGCGTGTAAAAGATTTATCATTTTTAAGAGGTTTTGTAGAAAAAAATGATTAGAAAATGTGTTCTTGATAAAATGTAAAATATTTTTTTTGATGAAAAATGGCAATTCAAGCAAACAATGTTGAGTGTATTTAGATAAAAAAAAGGTAATTTAACATATTATTTGAAATAATTATTATAACACTTTTTTGGAACGTGATACACATATATATATATAAAAAAGACAAAAGAAAAAGTTGAAAAAAAATTAATTAAAAATTATATTGGCAACATAAATAAAATATCATTTAATATAATTTTACAACTCGTGGCCCAAAAAAAAAATTCCCATGACGGGTTTATGTGCCCATCAAATATTGTGGAGCCCAAAAAGGTGCAGAACAATCAAACTCATTCCGATCAGCAAGTGTTCAGCCCAATCTGTGCGGGGTGGTGGTGTGGAACTGTGGATCATGATCCGTTTCCTTCCTTCCACACTTCCTCCAGTGGAATTGTCTCATTCTAAATTTTTCTCTGGGTGGTCAGATTTTACCATCATTAAATAGAGCCATTCTTCATTTCTTAACGACTTGTTTGTGTCTGTGACAGAAAACGAGAGAAGTGAGATGGGGAGGATATTTGTGGTAGATCTAGAAGGCAGGACATACAAGTGCAAATTTTGCAAAACCCACCTGGCCCTTGCTGGTGACCTTGTTTCTAGGGTACTCCCTACCTCTTTCTTTGCAACTTGTGTAGAATTTCTAGCGCCCTTTGTCCTTTTATCGATGTTTCTCGATTACGATTTTGTTGGGGATTGCTGATTTCCTTCTCCCGATATGCATTCGTTAAGAATTTAGTGCTCTGAAGGTAGATGATGGAGTAGATTTGGTGATTGTGAGTTTGTTGTTGCAATCTTTTGCATCTTGTGGATAAGGCCTACAGTGTTTGTTTTTGTGTAAGCAATCATAGTTCCATCTATAAAAATTGGTACTTGTGAAGTTTGTTGGGGAGTTGTTTTGGGATTTGAATTACATTGCTCTATAGTTTCATTTCATTAGCATGTGTACTGTATTAACCTTCAGAGTGAGCTCAAATTGTACCTGATGTTCCTCTTGTTTGCGGCTGCTTAATTCTGAGTTTCTAAGTTTGTTTAATACATCATTGTATGGTACGCGTGCTTGCTGCTTTCACATGTTAATGTTTGGTTTGGAATTTGATCAGGGTTTCCACAGTCGCAGAGGAAAAGCATACCTCTTCAGTAATGCGTGAGTTCTTCACCGATCTTCTGAAAATCTTGCTAATCTGAAAACAGATTGTTGATCAGCTTTTGCTGTCATCTTTATTTGATTTGGATTCCATGTGTATCATCATTTAAGAGATCTTTAGGAAGTTATGTACTGTTCTATATGGACCGGTGTGACTTGACAGCATGAAGATTTGGTTCTTTTGAATGTTGAATTTTTAACTTTCAGATGCACTTCTTTCTCACCACTCTTTACTTGAATCACAGAATCCAGAAGTCTCAAAAGCAAATTTTGTAGTTCAACGAATTTGATAGATGTCCGACTATTTAGGAGAAAAAATTTTCACCGTAAGCCCGGCCAATGTTCTCTTTCCCTGTGGACTGCTATATTCATTTTAAATCATAACCTTTCTGACTGCATACACTGTGAATCTGCATTTTTAATCCCACAAAATGGCTTGGAAGTGAATCCAACGGCACACATGTTACATTGCCAATTTTCTACTTTCGGTTGCAACATTTTCTTTTTGAAGGATTACTGTATGGCATGGGAAGGAAAAGTCTACTGGTTGATCATCTTGAACTTGGCATGTTACCAATTGTGCACTAATTGAATTTAGTTGCGTGGATTCGCTTACATATGTAAAAGAAAACCTGTTCAAGTTCTTTATACTGTATGTCTTAAAATGCTAACATAAAGGAGATGGAAAACCCAAGATGAAAAGTCAAGGAGATGGGTTATACAGTGAATCAAGACTGAATCTTCATATCCTCGACTCTGTTAATTTTATGACAATGGACCTTTGGTCGTTTGAACAGCTATAGTTTCTGTTTAGTTGCAGCAATTGGGTGAAAGACTGCATACAAATTATTTTTTCCAAGTTGATCGGACCTGAAGCTTGCCTTGTAAAGACTATTTATCTACAACTCAACAAGGTCAAACTCAAGCTTGCCCTGTTAATTGTCCAAACAGGGAATTGAGTGTGGCAAGGAGATAGGATGATGTGTCGTATTTTAGGAGTTTTATGATTCTTTTTTAATTTGAAGCAAAATCTGGGTTCAGGTGCGACATAATTTTTGCACACCACCTCTCTTGCTCCGCCAAATATTATTAAGAAAAGGGATTCAAGTCATGAAATTTTTTTTATGCTGGCAATATCTGTTCTTTCTACTTCTATCTTGTCCTTTAATTGCTTTAGTTCGATTGTAGTGTAAATATATCTGTTGGACCTCGTGAGGATAGAATGATGCTTTCTGGAATGCATACGGTAGCTGATATATATTGCTGCCGCTGTGGACAAATAGTTGGGTGGAAATATGTAAGCTTCTGTTTCAAATATGTTTTTGCATGTTTGCAACGGCACTTCCACTCGTTGTTTTTGACTTTTTTTGTTACCTCTAATGTTTCACTTTTTACTTTTTCACTACAGGAGGCTGCCCATGAGAAAAGTCAAAAGTATAAGGAGGGAAAGTTTGTACTTGAGAGGTATACCTGTCTTCTTGCATGCTGGGTTAAAATTTATCCTGTTTCTTTTCCCCTCTTCCTCCCTCCCTCCCTCCCCCTTTTCAAAATTTAACCCCCTTTCCTTCGGTTCTGACCCATGTGCCGTTACATCTACATGTTGGTAAACAGAGGAGGGATCATGGATGGTTTGGACTCAGAATTCTATATTGATACTCGTCCAAGCATGAGTGATGCTGAGGACGCATAGATTACTGTTATCGTTTATTGTACATGTTAGATAATGTAGTGAATTTGGAGAACCTTGGCTTCCAGTTAATAGATAAGTCCTGTGTATGTACGTTGTCGCAGTTATTCAACTAAAGTTTGATATATAGATGTATGCTAAAATAGTTTTACCAGCAATTACCAAGGTCTTTTATGTTTTAACTGGTGCTTGAGACTTCTTTGAAGTTGTTAATTCACATATGCATGAAGGTCATTACGTAAAAATTTGATTTTTGCCTGCTGCTTGGATGTTTGGCATGCTTTGAGCACTTAAATCCACTTTCAAATAACAATGGATACTGACTTATCCTTTGTCTTCTGCATTTTGAGTGATTTAGTAATCTCTCTTTCTGTCAATGTTCACTTGAGCTCTTTGATATAGATGGTCTCTTTTTGGGGGAAAATGAACGATATCATACTACTGCTTGAATGGATGGAATTCAAAATACAGGGGTCATTACTGACTTCCAGTTTGATTGGTGACAGAGAGACCTTTGCTCATTATTGGGATATTATTTTTTAACCCATGGATATCGTTCTTGAAGGATCACATTTGCTCCATTCGAAGAGAAAGACGAAGCAAAAAAGAAAGGGGAAAAAAAAATTTGCTGCCAATAGAATAAGATTTACAGAGTATACGATAGGACGGCTCTTTCTTTCACTTTTCTAGTCGGCAAAAATGTAAAATCCTCTCAAACTAGGAATTGTAGTATATTTTCTTATTGAAAAATATTATTTGTACTTCTATTTTTGTTAATTATGCTTTTACTATCATTCTGATCATATAGTTTTCATTTATGAGACTGTATGATAAAATAATGATAGGAGTGTAAATAACAAAAGATGGAATGCGGATAACTTTTCCCTTCTTATTTAATATAATAATCAACATTTTTCAAATGCATCTTTTTCTTTTATGCAAGAATCTTTGAAGTGCTAATGCTTTTGAAAGGTATGTACTTTGTGGTTCAAATTAAATGTTTTTGTTGGGCTCTTTTTTTTTTTTGCCCCTGATGAAGATTCGTCCATGGACTGATGGACCTCCTTCATTTTTTTTTTTAAATCACCTAAAAGAAATGTTAAACAAATACTCCTATTACTTGAAATCTTTCTTTTTTTTAATAAGGACTAATAATGATTTTCTACTTATCCTGTAATTATTCAAGCTTTATCTCCTTGATGATTTGAATCCATACCTTTCAATTACACTTGAAGTATTTTACCAAGTACAACTAGTCCATCCTTAGTTATCCCTATTACATGAAATTAGCTATCCAAACGAAAGTGCCTCTACCAGCTACCAGTCTGCTACACAAAATAAATAATATATCTATATTGATTGTTTAACAAGAAAATATGGAAGGTCAATATCCTTGGAAAAAATTATTCATCTTTTAATGGATTTCAATCCTTAAATTCCACTCCCCTTCATCTACCAAAAAAAAATAAAAAAATAAAAAAATAAAATCTAAAAATTAGATGAGTGTGTTTATATTTTAGGGAAATTTGTCAAATTGGTCCCTAACATTTGCCAAAAAAAATTTTTAGCCCCTAACATTTAAAATCAGCCAAATTTGTCCCTAATATTTAAATTATGATCCATTTTGGTCTTAATGCTCGTATTTGCTCATTTCTCCGACTGAAAATAGCACGCCTCTCTCATGTGGGTATATTTTCAAAGTCAAAATCGGAAAACACACTTAATTTCCTGTTGAGTAAAGTCATTTTCCCTTCATATTTTCTCATTGAAAATTTGAAGAAAAAGCTGACATATAAAACACATTGGTAAAAAAAAACTTATTACATAACTCTCAATTCGGGGCAAAAGAGGGGAAAGAGGGCGGCACTGTTGTTGCAGCTAGTAATGTGAGTCAGGCTCAATTAGAGCCCTAGGAGGCAGAGACAAATCTAGCCAAGGCTCCAAAGCTTGGATTTTTTATGACAGTGGTTGTATTGGTGGTTAGATGGAGCCCTATGAAGTGATAAGGGGGTGGCCATGTTGATTGAGAAGATGGGGCCAAATGAAGTTGGAAAGTTGGTTGAGGAAACATCTAACATCCCTGCCCGATATTGTCTCACAGTTAGCCGCCCCGTGGGGCCGTAGGTTTTGTTCCTAGCGGTGCTGAATAACACAACAGGCTAATGCCTTACCAAAAGGCCTCGACCAGGTGGAGGACATCACAACAGGTTATTAAAGCAGCCCAGGACTTCCTCCCTTAGCCGATGTGGGATCATTACAAAACAAGGGCTGGGTCAATTGCATGCTAGTGGGGACGGAACGAGAATTGCGAGTGGAAAGGGAGAGGGAAGGGAGGAAGATGAGGATAGAGGTGTGGGAAGTGATGCGGCGGGGCTAGAGGTGGTAGGAGGTGAGGGGGGTAGCGGCTATCGATGCTGGTGGTTATTTTGCGGTGGCAGTGGATAAAGTTTTAAACATTGTCTCTACTACTGGCTTGGCAAGTGTGACATATTTGACCAACAAGTACTTGAATCAAAATGTCAGCTTCTTCTTCACATTTTCTTGTTATTCTTCCTCCATTACACAGCTGCCTAGTTGCAGCTGCGTTACTCCTCTTCAATTTCATTCTTTTAGTGAGGCAATTAGGACACAAATAGGGAAATATGAAGGAAAGATGGCTTTACTCAACCAGAAATAAAGTGTATTTTTCGGTTTTGCCCTTGAAAATATACCCACGTAAGAGAGCGCGTGCTCTCTTCGAGGTTAAATTACCTGGTCTTGGAATAGCCATTCAGGTCCCAAGATCCAGGGTTCGAACCTCTCTTAACGCTTGGGTGCTCTTGGGGGGCGGAGCACTACAGGTGCAGGGTGATTAGTCTGACAAAGTTGAGATACACCCTGTATTGACAAAAAAAAAAAAGAAAAGAGGCATACTATTTTTAGTCGGAGAAATAAGCAAATACGAGCATTATGACAAAAATGGATCATAATTTAAATATTAGGGACAATTCTGGCTGATTTTAAATGTTAGGGACTAAAAAAGTTTTTTTGAGAAATGTTAGAGACCAATTTGGCAAATTTCCCTATATTTTAATATCGTAATCAACTTACGGATGATAAGTAAACTTCAACCACCACTTAAAGCTACACCACATTCTTGCCAACACAGCCTTTTTTCTTCTTCATTTTTTGTTTTTTTTTTTTCCGGCAACACACTTTACATTAGATTAAAAAAGTAAATCGCTGTTTAACTGGAGAAAAGGGTCATGGTAAAGCAGTTGGAAGAATTCCTTGTTGATAGTTGATGAGCGAAATCTGATGCAAATTTCTCAAAATCTGAAAAGCAAGAGAAAACCCCTTCGACGTCCAAACTCCCAGTCTCCCACGCTGCACCCCTCCCTTCCCCCTCTTCTTGTCGGCCAATTTGGATGCTACTACAATTTTGCCGAATCCCATTAACCCCTTAATTTCTTTTCTTTTTCTTTGTTGTTGGATTTTTCTTTTTCTTTTTCCTTTTCCTTTTTATCAATTGCAGGTAGAAGGAGGAGGAGAAGGATTCGAGCCCCTGATTGGAGACATGGGTTCTTCCTCTAAGAGCAAATCTGCCAAAAAGAAAAGTTCCAAACTTTCTTCTCAGGTAGCAGTATCGAGAATCTGCTATGTGACTTTTATTTGTTTCTGATAAATTTTTTGCTATATTTGTGCTGGATTCTCTATTTATTTCATGTATTGTGTTGGGTTTATCTTGGTTGTTCTTCAATGTTGTTTCAATAAACAGGCCTGCTCAGACATATTGAGAATAATTAATGGAAAAAATTGGAACTTTAAGCCATTAGCTTAGCTTAGGGCGCATTTAAAGTGGCCATTCTGAAAGTGCGATATGAACAATTGAAACTTTAAGGCATTAATTTGGTTTCTGTATTGAACTTGAAATGGCTGTTATTTCCTGTCAATTGACTTTAGTATCTGTATTCTGATTATTAAAAGCAATCAAATACTTTTTATAATCTTCTTGTTTACTTGCAACAAATACTTCTAAACGTCGTAAACATGTCTCAGTTTCTTGCCTTTCTGTATATCTTATGTGGTTAGGCTCGCAAGATGAAGAAGAGTGGGAGGACTAAATCCAAGAAACTTGGTCGCCGTCATGATTCCAGTACTGATGATTCCATGAGTTCAGATTCCATTTCCTCACCTGGTAATGATTCTTATGCTTCAAATTCTGATGATGACTCCATGAGTTCCGCATCTATATCTCGGTCCAGTTCAAAGGATTCTTACAGGAGAAGGAAAAACAAATCGCGCTCACGAGGTAAACTAAAGAAGACCAGAAAGCGAGCTCGAAGGAGATCTTCCAGCAGAGACAATCGTAAGAAATTAGCTCCCATGAAAAAAAGAAAAAGGTCAAGAAAGGATAGTGATTCTAAGACAAGAAAGAAATACGGCAGAAAGAAACGTAGGAGGGATTCAAGTGCTAGTCCCACAAGCAGCAATTCACACAGCTGCTCTACTTGCAAAGGTGGTAATAGTGACAGTGAGGAGAGCGAACGTGAGAGCGTTTGGAGCAGGCCTAGAGAAAATAAGAGAGATTTAAGCAAGGACAAACGTAGAACCAAACTTAGCTTCCGTAGGTCCCCAAGTCATTCTTCACACAGTAGGTCTAAGGATCAAAGTGGTAGTGTTAGTTACAGTGAGGAAAAGTTTCTGAATGAGAACAATTCCCGGCGTTTGAGATCTGTTATAACATTTGTTGAGCAGAGGAGTGAGGGAGAAGGGAACGAATGGAAGAAGGATCTACAGAATGAAGAAATTGTCTATGATAATGACGATTATCCTTCCAGAAGCAGTAGTGGTGGGGGAAGCAAAAAGGAATCAACTCCTCGTTCACCTATTGCATTTGATGTTGAGAAACGGACAGAAAGTCCTATATTTGTTTCTGAGCATGAGGTGACTGAACTTTCAGGAAGTGTAAATGATGCGCATGACATGAATGAGTTTGCGACACGCAGTTCTGCAAAGGAAAATGGGAATTACACTCCCCTTGTGGGTGCTGGTTCAGGGGGTGATGATCTGGAAGCAATTTTGAGGCAGAAAGCTTTGCAGAATTTGAACAAGTTCCGAGGAGGACATAAAAGTAATACAAAGCCTACTTTGGATCAGAAAAATAAGGATGATGGCAATGTTAATGCATCATCCACTTCCACAGCAGCGGTTGAAAGGGTTGTCCTTGACAGCGGACACACTGAAAAGGTTTATGGAATTGTGAAACAGAATAATGATCATCCAGCTGATGGGTCGGGACTCTCTGGGAATCCCAAGGAGGACGGCCTGAATAGTGGAAATCCTGTTGTTGGTAAATCTGTATCTGGAACCTCACCATTTAGGGGAAGATCTTCAGGCTTGGACATGCGGCATCAAGCCACAGCATCAGGAGCATCTCCAGATAAAATTCTGAGAGAAATTAAGAGTGAAGGGAAGACTACAGCTACAGTACAAACTACATCCGTGGCTGGAAACTCGTCATTTTGGGAAAGTTCTTCAGGCTTGGACACACCCAATAAAACTACGACATCAGTTGCATCTCCAGAAAAATTTCTGATGGAAACTGAAAGCGACAGGAAGACTGAGCTTAAAATAACTCAACCATTGTCTCCTAGCGTGGGCATTAATAAAGGTTCTGCTTGTAGCTCTGCGACTGTAGAACCAGCTTTATCTGCTACTTCAGGAGGGCAAAGTTTGAACAATCAGAAAGATGAAGCTAAGGATGGCGGACAGTATCAGCAGAAGACGATGTCTGTGATGAGAGGCGGGGAAATGGTACAGGTAGGAGCTTTCTAAAGTATCATTAATAACGTATTTACTGAAATTTCCAATTTGTAAATGTTGTGTCGAGTTCTGCTTTACTTGCTAGGGAGTTTGACATTTGGAAACATGTTCCCAGGTAAACTACAAGGTCTACATTCCTCAAAGAGCTCCCGCTCTTGCCAGGAGACAACTCAAGCGGTGATTTTGGAGGGCAGAGGACTTGGTGTGGACAACTGGGATTTTGGTAGTAGTTGTATCCAGAATCTGTAATTGATTGCTAGTTGAAAGGAACCTTGACTGGTTATAAAAGTGAAGGCCGATGGATGCCATATCAGTTGATCATACTCTTTGAATAACTGGATGTTTATCAACACCTGACAGCTCATTAATAAGTTCTAAAATTCAGTACAATTTTGCATTTGAATTGGAATACACCTGTCTTGGTAAAATGATGTCAACAGATTGGTTGGCCATTGTTTGACAAGGTAATTGCTTCCGCAGATAATATGATAGCCACCTTTTTCCTTTAAAAGAATTAGCTAAATTTTATATATGTATGTATGTATATAATCACTTGCTCATCATGTCCACTGTGCTTAATTATTCTGGATGGGCTGCATTTTTGAACATGACATTAACCAAGATTTATTTTCTTAAAACCAGCTAGGCAAGCCCAATCATCCATCTTTGACACTGTAATATCTTCCAAGAATGGTGAGTACCGGTGGATGATGCGCGGAACCTGCATCAAGAATTTTAAATAATTTAATCAGGGAAACTTTTGAAATGTGGTTCTTCATCGAAGAACGGTGATATGGTAGACAAGGATGATAAAACCATTAATAGATTTATTAGTCTGATAATCTTCTGGACAACATTTAGGATAATAGCCTCTCTTAGTCATGTTAAGCTAATCATCTAGCAAGGTATTATCTACAATCAGTTGCATCCTAAGACGTACCTGCTCAGATATGATACCCGATAGACCCACTGTGGCTCCAGGCTTTGCATGGGAGACAATTTGGTCAGCCAAATCTAGCAGAGGATTCAGCAGTATATTCGCAATAACAACATGAAACTTCTCTGTCTCGGTGACAACTCCTTTATCATTTAAATGCTGCCTGTCTGTAGGTTTACTTACAATTTCGTTTGTAAAAGTAGAACTGCCTGTACTAGGAACCAGACTTAAAAACAGTTTTTCAGGCTGTATGTTATTCAAAGTAGCATTGTGTTGAGCGGCTGTAATTGCTTGGGGGTCTATATCCAGCCCAGCTGAAAAAGCTGCACCAAACTGCATTCATGATCAAAATTTAAAGATCAGAACCCAGAATCAAGTCAACATAGAAGCAAGGTCAGATTTAAGAAGTACTGCAAATAAGAATCCAATGAATTGCTCAAGATGATACTGTCATGAACTTTGATACCTGGACTACCAACTCAGTTGCAACAGAACACAACAAATTCAAGTACTAACTTTGATATTCATCTTAGGTTCAGCACCATCCTCCTATGTAAGCATTAAACAGAAAGATTTGAGTACCTTAATTGCTGCAATAGCGAGGATACCAGACCCTGTCCCATAATCCAAGAAAACTTCTCCTCCTTTTATTACATCATAGAGCAGCATTAGGCATAACTTAGTTGTAGGATGATCCCCAGTCCCAAATGCTAATCCAGGGTTTAGAATTATATTAGTTGCTTGAAGATCCTGCAAATTTAAGCATTCAAAATTTCGAGCGAGTATGCAAGTGTAGATCAATAGTTCTTAGTCAGACTTGGGGGGAGAATAAGACAATTTGAGAGTCTTGCTTCAACCAGAAAATTCATCTTTTTAGACCAAAGTCAACACCACAAAAATCATATAGTGAATCCTCATATGCAGAAAGAATAGCTCAATGGACATTAAATTAGCGGCTGAGTAAGAAATATGATTGGAACTTGTAACTATGATTAACCATTTTAAGGTCTCAGTAAATAACACTAATTCCACGAAGACGAAATGCTAGTCCCTGAAAGATGTTAATGTTAATGGAACCTCAAAAGGGAACAGAATAATCATACTGGGGGCTTTCTCCACTCAGGCACGATCCAAATTCCTTCAATAACTTGTACAGGATGAAATGATTCCTGCAAGACAGACAATATCCAAGAAATTATTGTGTTAGAAATTCAGCTATAAACTGGGTAAAACAAACTGGTATACAGACCACCAAAATCCACATTAACCCTCTAAAATGTAGGGTAAAAGTAGGATAAAAAGGCCTATCAGATACAGTATACATGCAGAATCAACAACTCCTCATTCTCCCGAAATTTAGCTATCCTAGGTAAAACTGCGAGATGCTGTTTAATCTTGACATTATTGTCATTTCACTTGTCTTTATAAAGCAAAGAAGCATTAACCTGACTTTCTTTAATCCAATCAGTGTGGTCATGCATCACTACATCATAACTTGGTATCTCTTTCAAGCCTATGGAGTCAACAGCAAGTGATATGCTTTCCTTCACATCCTGACTTACAGAGAATATGGAACTGATGCAAATCTGCAGAAATTTTAAGGAGATACCATTGAGCTACAGTTAGAGCATATTAGTGAACAAGCTGCATCAGAAAAATATCAAATGAGCTAACTCTTACAAAATGAGTAAGATAATACAATCAAACCTACCCAAGTAATCGTAAATTCCAAGTAGAACTGGCTAACAGTTGAGACATGGTCTCCAAAAAAGGAACCTTTCAAAGAACATGGTTAGCATATTGTAGCTCTATTTGTTCAATTACTTTAAGAGCATAGAAACAATTTACATAGTAACCACTTTCGTGTTTCTGATGCTCTTCTACACAATCTAGAACACAATACAAAAAGTAAAATATTACATTTCAAAACCAAATAAAGCATGAGAGAATGAAGAAATTGGCTTTCTACCTCATCACCAACTTCACTATCATCATCATGTTCATCAATGCTGGTAGAGTTGGCTCCAAAACATAAAAGGGCTTCTGAAAGCATATCCTGACCAAAGAACAGAAGCCATGTATATTGAAGTAATTCTTTCAACAAAACTTATCCAAATAGGGCAATTATAACTACAAGTTTTTTTGTTTTTTATCATCCTGCCTCGTAAAAGCTTGCGTTGCATTATTAATCATTTTCCTGTAATGAAAAATAGCTGTAACCTGCAAAATTAATCAAATTAATTACGAAAAAAGAAACCCATAAAACCCAAAGCAGTTAATTCTACTAACATGCATCTGATATCTAACTATACAGCAATAAAAACAGACACACACACACACAGTGTTACTGAGTTTAGCTAAAAGTATGGGCTAAAAATTAGAACTTATTAGCCTTTGAAAGTAAACGTCTCATTTTTTGCCGCAGCACATATACATGCACACGTATAGGTAAGGGGAAAGAGCTCACTGCAACATTTTTCTGGCAGCAAATGGTCACAGAAAGGTAAGGAGAAGTATAAGAATCGGTCGGTAAAGTCTCCAGAGAAGAAGAAGAGCGTGAGGTTGAAAAAGTAGCAGTCTTTGAAGCCAGCTGGCTTAAAAGTTTGTATCTTTCTGAGAAAAAGAACACTGAGTCTGAGAAGCGGCTTTGCCCAACGATACCCCGGGTTCGGTGGCCGAAAATAAGGGCAGTGGCGGTGGAGGCGGCGGCGGCAGCTGTGGAGGTGCAGAGGAGGTGCTTGAAGAAATGACTGCGCAGAGAATTGATTACCAGTGACATTTTTTTTTGTTATGTTTTCTTAGGAATTAGCAGTTTCCTTACATTCTTAGGAATTACGTGACATTTTTAGTTGAAGAAGTGTACGGGAAACAACAAATAAATAAAAGAGTAGAACTTTTTGGCAGATTTCTTTATTTATTTATTTTTTTTAGAGTTTATATCTTACCACAATTTTCACAAACGCTCTTCTCTTTGGTGGGTGAACCCTTTTCTTTTTTTTTCTTTTTTTTTTCTTTTTTCTGTCTTCTCCTTCTTCTTTGTGAGGTTAGAAAATGATCCCAATTTAGTAGTATTACATTATCAAAATTTTGCTATGGTTCGAATTTATTGTACAAAATGATTGGTAAAACTAGATAAGGTTCTCATAATAAGTCTTTAATAACCGTGCTCATAAACAAAAGTCAACTGAAGTTTCCTTAGGGAAGTAGACTAAAAAAAAAACTTTAGGCAAAAGGGCAAAAGTCCAATAGATAATTTGTTTTCTCATGTATTTTCACAGATTTTAGTAATACGAATTTATTGCTTTTCCGTCTTTTACTTCGCAATAACTTTCAACAAAAGAAAAGAAATAGTCATTGTAATTCTACTTCAATATAATTTCACCATCAAAATCTACGTTATAGGAGCATTTTTTTTAATGTTATAACAGAAATAATGCAAATTATTTGTTCAAGAAAAGAATAATGCAAACAAATTTGAGATTTCTTGAAAACCAATTTTACAAATACCAACTGAATTTAAAACCAAAAATTGAGAAACATATTTTGAGAAAAGTGGGGGAAAAAGAAAGGGATAATTTCAGAAATCTCCCCTGAGATTTTTAATAATTTCACTTGGCTCCCTTAAGACTTCAAAAATTATACTTACCTCCCTTGTCCATTTAAAATGACAATACTAATCTTAATATTTTTAATAAAACTCTCTTGTTGCCATGTTTATGCAAATGATGGATTTTATAATTTTTTACCATTTTCCTTGTTATTCATTTCTCTTATGTTTCATTAGAAGTATAAAAAAACTATCAATATTATTCCTAATATCTATCCAAATTAAACGTTAAACTAGTAATATTTTTTTATAACTTTTAATATCCTCCAATTTTTTTGTAGCTCTTTTTTTTGGGTATCAAAATCAAGGATAAGTCAATAATGATTAAAAACAAATACCCCAAAATCATTACCAAATTATGATAGTTCCACCACTAAACTAGTCCATAAATTTTTATTAAAAAAGAAATCCTTAAACTTTAAAAGAAACAAAATAGCACTTTCTTCTCTATCTTAAAAAGAATTTATATTTTCAATAAAGTCCTATGAAAAATACCCTATTATAGCAAAAGATTTATTGTTATAGTTGATTATTAAATAACAAATATTAGCATGAAAATCTTGATACTTTTTTCCTTTAGAAGAACAGATTGAACTTTATAAGATAAGGGCATTTTAGGGTATTCATTAAAATTTTTGCTCTATTTTAAAGTGTGGTTACTAAAGTGTCAAATTAAGGGAGATAAATGTAATTTTTAAAACATCAAGAGAACTAAGTAAAATAGTAAGAAACCTCAAGGGAGGTTCCTGAAATTATCCCAAAAAGAAAAGAACGAGTGACCATCGAGAGAATGGGTCAATCCTGTCTGATTTGTTTCCCACCAACCAAATCACAAGATACAAATTCCCTCGAGGAAAGAGAGAGATAAAGAAAATGGTATTCTCCTCCAACCCATTAGCTCTGAGCGTACCCGACCCGGATTTTGAGTCTTGGCTCCGAAACAAAGGCTACCTCGAAATCCTCGACCAACGCACCTCCGACCTCCACCGTCTTTCCACCTCCACTTCCGCCGCCGCCGCCGTACGATCCTCCCCCTCTTCCTCCTCCTCCATCACCATCGCCACCACCACCACCATCATCCCCTATGGCCTCTTTATCTCCCTCTTTTCCCACTTAAAAACTCTTTTCTCTCTCCTCACTCTCAACCCCTTCTCTAAGCTCACCTCCGACGACTTTTCCGGCGACATCCCTTCTTGGACCAACGCTTTTATTGGCTCCTTCAACTCCTACTCCTTCCCCACCTCGCCTGCCCAGGCCCGCCTTCGAGCCCACGAGAATGTTAAACGCTTTGCTCGCAATTATGCCTCCCTCTTCATCCTCTTCTTCGCTTGCTCTCTGTAAATTTCTGAACTCACCCGCTATCTTCATTAGCTTACTTTTTTCTTTCTTTGTCTCAAAACTCAAAAAAAAATTTCCAATTTAAGTTGTTAGTTTTGATTATTTCTTATAGTTATTCTTTGCATGGGGATAATGATTTTGTCTTTGCTGTTTGTTGGAAACGGAGGAATTCATTCTTTTCCCGTTTAGTCACTGATATTTTGTTTACTCGAAGCTAATGAACAAATCAAAGCTCGTTAGTTGTGGAAAGATATGAGGTGAACTTCATCAAACTAGGAAGAATTCTTTAGACAACTCAATATGACTAATTGATTTGGAAATGAAATGTCTATCCAAAAAATGAAACTGAAAATTGACATGAATTACTTCCCAGATAACAATACAGAGAAAATTTAAGGGATTTCCTTGAAGTGACAAAAATAAAGAAATAAGCTTAAAAGTCATCTGAAATTCTGAACCTTTTTTTTTTTAGTTAAAGATTTTCGTTTTTTACTTTTTGTAATTCCAATTTGAGTTTTGCAACTAAATAACCTTTGAAAAATGTCATGGTACATCCCCTACGTATGGATGCCACTACTGAGACACTCAGCATTGGCCAAAGTATGAAATAGAATATTGGATCACAAAGGAATTTATCTATTATTTTAAGAGAAGGATGAATGACTCCAATAGTTTCTTACCTAGCATTTATCAATAATCTAATTTGGTCTCTTAACTTTTAAAAGTGTTCTCTAAACTAAAACTTCTGCATTTGGTTTTAACTGGTCTCTATGGTCAAATTCAATAAAGACAGTTTCATTTTTCCCAAATACGATTTAGTTTGATCCAATTTATAAAGTTGTCAAATTTCACCAATTTAGCCTTGTGGATAAATATTCAATTGCTGACTAGTTTAACCAACAAAAAATGATAAAATATCTCTTTTACAAAGTTGTATTTAATCATATTGCATTGTAATAGTGGGGAGGGAGTGTAAGTGAGAGATTTTGAATTCGTGACATCTCACTTGCACTACAACACATATATAAACAAATAAATACATGAATTCATACATACATATATATATATATATATATAGTGTTGTAATATATTGTCATGAATATTTCCGTTTTACTTTGGGGTAGTCAATATATTTAAGTCTAATGGCAAAGTTTATTGCAAAAGATTAAATTATGCAGAATTTATATATCTAAATAAAATAAACAAGAACAAAATAGAATATGGCAATACCTATCTATTTTTATTTTTCGTCATCTTGTTATTGTGGAGATTTATCATCTTCTTTGTACCAATTTAACCTACAGAAATTATTATCCAATTATGTACTGGCCTCTCCAAATTTGTGAACATGAAATTCAGAAGCCATATTTTCATACATTTTACATTCACAACCAATTTGCTTGGGTGTCAATTTTGCTCAATCACAAATATGAAAGAATGTCTCGAGATATTAGCGACTTCAATTCGCCATCTAAAACAACACGCACCATTACCAGTTGTAGCTATTCCCTGGTAGCTTAAAATTATTAATTTCAAAACCTCACGAGGAAAAGCATGTTTGCTATTGAGAATGAAATATTAGGAAGCATAATTTTTTTCAAAGTTTCAACACGAAATTATATGGAGCTTATCGACCAAATACAAATAGATGAAGTGGATGGAAAAATGATAAGCATTAACAAGGAACATGGTCTAAGATACCATAGAAATTTAGTTTGACAACAAGAGCTGAGTTCTTAACTCCACCTAGGTATTTAGCAAAAATTTAACACTCGATGTTAAAGGTTGACGAATATATTTTTTATGGGCGTTCAAAATTCAAGATCGAATTTATATCGGAAGTAGGATATCTATAAAACCAGTTGATATTTCAGTATTTATTTTGTATAATTGTTTGAAAATGGTTATTGAAATTCAGTTCTTGAATTCTTAATTATCGGACAAATCACTTAATTTTATGTGTTAATAATATACTATATTTATTATATACCGAGTAATGCATTCTATAATTATCTGCTTAGGAATGGTGCAATAACTTATAACTTGGAAAAAGAAAAATAATAACTTATAACTCATGCTATTATAAAATTAAATCCATCATAGATGGATTTTATGTAGAATGGGATCCCATTCATGTACCATAAGAAATATTTGAAAGTTAGATAATTTGTTGTATGGCATATAGTTCATAATCCTGTTAATTAGAGATTAAGACTATGTAACCTTGGAAAAACATTTTTATGATATCAACCACTTCTATGATTATACATCACACTATACTTCACCAACCTACATTCAAAAAATCAATCTAAAACTCTGGATATTACCAAATGTCTGGCTAAAATAAAATAACCGAATTTCAAATTACCAAAATAAAGCTTAGATGGTTTTTGAATACAGGTTTTGTAGAAAAAAAAAATTTCTGGCAAATTTATGATTACGAGTCAATGAACCACTCTAATATTTTTATGCTAGTTAAATCTTTTTTGGGCAAGTTACTTTGCACATTCAAAAGTAAAGCAACTATATACAAACTGCCAATATTCACACCAATCTGGTCATAGAAAGTTATACTAAATGATACAGCTCGAACATTAGCACAAAACCCTTATGAAAACCTAACAATTTCGCACTTCTATACTCAGCAAGGAAACTGCTATATTCAACATCATTTATTCTGGCTTTTCATATCAACTTATACTTTCACTGATCCACTTTGTCGATGATGCTTGCTGATTGTTTTTGCGCCAGCTTTGCTTGCTTTTTTGCCAGTTTATCAAGTGACATTTGTATCTCACGGCATCCTATAGAGCAGAACCCGCAGAAGTCTCTATACCACATTACCAATATTACATTCAAAATAACAAAAGTATAAGTTAAATTAAATTAAACAAATCATCCTTATATAACCAGCCTCAAATTTATTATTACATTATTAACAGTTTGAATTGTGAATGTAGCATAGGTTGGCAGAAATAAAAACTTCAGCCTCTCCGATCCCCTACCTCTTCCCAAGGAAGACAATAGGAAAAGAAATAAACAATTTCAAGTTTTTGAACCTTTTCCTATTCATGCCTCACTCATTTGTTTTTTAAACATCCCGAGAAGATATTGGAAAAGATTGGTCAATATCATAGCGAACATAAATCATACAAAAGCCCTGAAAATAATAGATCTGGGGATGAGGGATTGAAATCATTTTAATTGGATGGAGAGGTGGGAAAGAGAGAGAGTGAAAGAGACAGAAATAGACAACAGGGAAAGAAGAAATCAAATTTTACTAGAAATCAGCTTTGGAACAAGAATAATAAATCTATTAATGCAATTAACAAAAAATGAAATTAAGATTATCAGCCAACAAAACTATTCTACAAAAGTGAAATCGCATATTAATGCAAAAAAAAAAAGATTATATGTTGAACATCAAACAACAGACTTGACACATTAACATGAAACATATTAAATTTTACAAAATGATTAACAATAAAGTACTAGTAATGGTAGCTAAGATTACCTATACATGTAGACTTCAACACCCACTGGCATATGCTTCTTGCAATAGTGGCAGTTGTCCAAAAAATGACCAAGTTTCGGTGGATTACTCTCCTTGGCTATCTCCTGAACCTAATAATTTAACAAAAAAGAAAAGAAACAAGAGAAAGCTAAATGACACCTCTCTAATTGATTCTACTATAGAAGAGAAAAAAAAATCTCATTACCCTAGCTTGAATCGCTGTTGACTGTTTCTGTTGCTGTTGCTGTTGCTTGATTGCAACCGACAGTGTCAACTCCTCTTCGGTGTCAACTCGGCTACGCTTCATTGGCATTACAGAAAGAATAGCTGCAGGGAAAAAAAGAATGAAATGAAATGAGAATTTATAGGAACAAAGGTGGCGTAGTATTAGGAAAATTTTGAGAGGAGTGATTTTTGGGTTGTACAACAGATGACTGAGTAGGTAGAATAAGAGCAGAAGAGAAAGGAGAGGAGAAACTATAGAAGATTTATGAGTGAGCGCAAACTCGCGGTTGAGGAGTGAATGTGCTAGACGGCAAGTATTTGACGGCTGCCGTAGACACACTATTTATCACTTTTCAACTAAGGCAGTAGTAGTCCTTTCCTTTTTTTCGTTTTTCTTTTTTAATTCGGATAGTAATTTGGTGCAATCTATCACATTCAAGTTTCTTAAATTAAATCAATGCCACATAATAGTTTCGTTAGAAGTTACTGTATCACCAATACTTTGCTTCAATTTCAATAAGGCATTGTTTGCGTAGGAGTGATTTGAGGGAAATTTTTTTGTGGTAATATAATTTTGAAGGAAAATTGCAAGATAAGATAGCGCTATTTCTAGTTATATTCCTTTTTTTTTTCTAAGCGAAGTGATGACATTGAGATTAGTATGAGTAATGTTGTATGATAAGTAATAGAATATTGTAATTGTTTATTTTCTCCAATTAGATGAAAATCATGGCGAAAAATATAGTTTTCCATAATTCTAGCGTCTTGTGCAATTAAATTTGTATGACGTGTGAAATTACAACACCACCGACGCTTGAAATCAAAGTTTGTCTGCATGACGTTCACAGTTGTGTTTAATCCACCGCATACAAGTGAGTGCAGATGACTTGTAAAACTTTAATTCTTCTAGAGCACCGAAAAATGGAAAAGAAAATTAAATACAAAAGGATAATCGATATAGATATTGTTAAGAATGATTAGTAGATTTATGATACTATTGAAACACAATTGATGATTTCAAAGTTCCGTACTTGAGGTATGGCTTTACTTAAAAAAAAAAAAAAGGTGTAATATTGAATTTCTATCTCAGTAAGGGATGAGATATGTTTTTTGTCTAGCCAATTAGTACTAGGTAGTTGATGATACTTGCAACTCACTTTGTACATGCCAACTCATTAACAGACATTAGCATAATGGGGTATATTGTATGCAAAAAAATTTTAATACACAAAGGCGAAGTTGCAATTTAGGAGCAAAAGAATAGCGCAATGGATCTTTCAACCAAAATCCTGAAAAACATTATTTGGTAAGTTATTCTAATGTCTAAAGTTAGGGATCATGTCTCATTGAGCGGAAATAGATTGAATGCAATAATTATCGTAATTTATCACCACTAATTAAAGATGTTCTCTAGTTTTGGAAAAATATATAAATAAATAAATAAATAGAAGGAAAAAAAGAATATCTCATGTAAAACAAAAAAGCATTAGTATTATCAGTTTTTCTGCTTAGTTGAGAAGTGTATACTTTGTACTTAATGTTCGTTTACATATGCCAAAGCATTACTGCAACATGAAGGGGCGAGAACAGGCAGCTCCTAAGTTTTATATATTATGAATATTTACCCTAAGAACTTTTTTTATTAAGGTTTTACCCCATCAAACTTAATATTCAATCCTTACCTTCTGAAATTAATGGCTTTATTAGTTATATATATATTTTTCATTTTTTACAAGTTAAAATTATTTTTCTTGAAACACTCCTATTACTAATTTAGGCCCTCCTGTTTCTCTTGTAATTTAGGTTACATGTAGTAAAATAAACACATAAAAACTTAATGGCATTTACTTTGTGTTATTTCTTTGGAGCTTGTGAACCTTACACATGAATAGAATAGGAAAATTGAGTTCCAACATGTACATTTTTTTTAAAGTAGTTTAAACAAGTACTTTCCACATATATTATAAGGATAATTTCAGAAACCTCCCCTGAGATTTAAAAAATTACACATACCTCCCTTGTCATTTAAAATGACAATTTTACCCTTAAATATTTTAATGAAATTCTCTTATTTGGTATACTTACACTTAGAATGAGTTTTAAAATTATTTTTCATTCTTTTTCCTTCTTATGCCTTTTTAAAGTTTTTCGCCAATAAAACTGTAGAACTATAACAATTGCCTTTAGATTTATATTATAACCAAATGTCGAACTAGTGATTTTTTTGACGAGTTAATTTTATATGTAATCCAATGTTTTTGCTGATCTTTGTTTTCTATTTTTTGGTTTTAAAATTAACAATCAATAAAAAAGAAATAGCCCAAAAGCACTACTAAATTATGATAATTTCACTACGTCAAAAATTTATAAACTCTAAATGAATTATTTCATCATTTTCCTTTTTATCTTATAAATCTAAATCATAATAAAATATCATAAAAAATATCACATCATAGTAATAAAATTATTATTATAGTTATTTATCAAATGGTAGATATGGACATGAAAATTTTGGCACATTTTCCTTATAATTATACTAAATAATCTTATAATTATATAGGAAAATAAATTAAAATTCATTCCACAAGGGCATGTTGGGTATTCATTTAAAAAATTGTCAAAGTCAATATTATTTTAGAATTTTGTTACTAAAACTATCAAATCAAGGGAGGTAAGTCTAATTTTTCAAACCTTAGGGGTGCTTAGTGAAATTGTCAGAAACCTCAGGGGAGGTTTCTGAAATTATCCCTATATTATATGCTTTTTATTTAATTCTTTAAAGCACCCAAGAACCGAGGTGCCATTAGTAGCCATTTATAAACCATTAATGTTCAATCTTGTTAAGTAAGAAATCATTATTAAACAAGTACTTTGCTATACTTTTAATAAAAATGGTTAGAAAATGAGAAAAAGAAAAACGGCAAGTCATACTTTTCCTGACTGGTAAACAATTTCAATGTTTGAATCAACAATTCTAGCCCTCAAGAGGAAAGGGGCAGAACCTCGATAAAGGATAAAATGCTCTTATTCTCACCTATAGCCCTTCCTACCCTATGTATTCAAGGTGAATATTATAAGATTAAGAAAAATATAAATTCTATCATGAAGAAAAATTATCACGTCAATACCAATGAGATGGACGTTGACTGCAAGATAGCTCCAGTAGAGGAACATCAATATAATGGTAAATGAGTAGCCAGAAAGTAATTATTACCTTAATCCAACTTCTAATCCCTTTTTTTTGTTGCCGTTGAATGAACTTTTTTCTCTCCAGGTTGTAATAACATCACATGGTACTACTTGATAACTCCATTGGAAATTTGTGTCTTAAATTCTATATATTTATTTTATATTTGATATTTATATCCTATTAAGCCTACCGCAAAACTCAAATATATACTATATCAAAAATTAAGGTGAAATGAGAGGATATTCTGCCCTCTCCCTCACCATTGTATTATTTCATATGTCTTTGATTACTTGCTGGCTAGTCTCAGTCTACCTTTTCACACAAATTAAGCAACAAGTAGCAAGGGCAAATTTTGTTCCAAGAGAACCTTCTTTTTTGTGTTAATTTTTTTGATGATCTTGCAATTGTGACTAATGAAAAATTTTAGATTGAAAAAAAAATTGGAGAAAGTGTGCATGGGTAGGTAGAGAGTTTTAGATTGGGTCATTGCCTCTATAACCCAAACTTAATGAGCTCTGGGAGAAGGATGTTTTATTCATGTAACTCCTGCAGCTATCGAAATACAGCAAATGTAATTATGAAGAAAGAGTGCATTAGGCCACTATTGAAAATTAAGATGAATTATATGCTTAATTACACTCTAAACATATCGAGAAACCGTGATACTTATAAAATTATAAAGGATGAGAGTATCTCAACCATTACTTATAACTAAGAGTTTTACTTACATTCTAAATTTAACAAAATTCATGGTACTTTTGAAGATAGAGTATAGATAAAGAGCTCTAAGTCTGTATTCATCGTTTAATGGATATCCTCTTTATTATAGGTGGTGAGAATTGGCTATTTTATTCATTGCCTCTCGAAATCGAAATCCTGGTTCGATCAGTGGGTAAACCGAGAAAAGGTTTTTGCATAGTTCACACCAGACAAACTGTCATGTAGAAGAAGAACTCAAATTAACTAGTTCAATTAATATAACATGTAAGGTTATAGAATTGATTGGAACTAAATAATCACACAAAATATGTAGAGGAGTAGAAAAGAATAAACAACTCAAATTATTGTTAATACCTCGAACCAAGAAGAAATTCTTACCACAATGACGTCTAATAAGTTCTACAGTTCTCTTTTATGAAAAATAGTCCTCTATCTATAACTCTTATTCATAATCTACTAGACTTGTTAAATAAGAAACAATCACACAAGTAATTACCTAATAAAATATTACTAGTTGCTAAGCAAGAAAACTACTAAAAACTTGAATATGATAAAACAACTAAAAATTAATTAGGAATCTTCATAACTTGGTTTATTTTGTCAATAGTGATTCTCTTGAACCAAACTTCCTATTGAGGTCTAACACCTTCTAAAGCAACGGTTGCCATTGAAAATTTTGTTGTGGTATAGATCATATGTAACTCCAAACTTAAAATTAGTCTTCGCTTGATACTTTGCATAGAATTTGGTTGCTAACTCTTCTCGATCATTGAACTTATTTATATTAACTCATCCACTATTATAAGTCAACACAATTACTCTTATGAGAATCACTAAGTGCCCGAAAAAGCAAAATTATAATTTTCATTATTGCCAATATTTTCACCACCAAAATCTTCCATTTATTTCAAATAACCCAAAAGGTCACTTTTTTTTTTTTGGCCTGTAAAAATTATAGCATCAACTGATTGCAAAAATCCACTACCACAACTATCAAAGATATTATCCATCCCAAGAATCCAAGTTGTAGCATCGTTTGAGTTTCTTTCTTCAAGAAATATTTCAATTCCATTAAAATCCACATCAATTAAATCAATTTTTCCATCACCATGCAAAAGAGCTAGAGAAAATAAAATCTTCAAGAAAAATTTACTTTTTTTCTTCTCTTACTAAATCAAAATTTTCTTCTTCCTTTACCACATTTATACATTCATTTTTTCCCCAACATATCCGTCACTCCCAACTTCTCCAAACAAGGTATCAAAATTATTGTAGAAAACTAGTGTATGAGTTTTATTATTATGACGAGCAGGATTAGAGAATTGATGCAATAATCGAGATGTTCTTGTAGCACTATAAAAGATCAAACTTCTGCTACTGCCACTAGTATAGTTTAGCTTCTAATGAGATAGTATGCTTCAGATTTTTTGGTGTAGCGGTGATGTCATACTTATAGTTCTTGATAAAATCATACATTTCTAACTGCAATTAGGCTAATCTTTAATTGGTTGGAAACAACATCAGATATAGGTTGAAAAGTAAGGAGAGAAAAGAAAAATAAAAAAAAAGGAAAGTGAAAAAAAAAAAGAAGAAATCCCTTTCGTAGAATTTGTGCACACAAATTGAAACTGCCAAATCTCGTTCCCACAGTCCTATCCCCACTAGGATTTTGTTGCTTATATTGATTCCTTATATGTGCAGTATCCTCAAAACTACAACTCCTCTTCACTTTAGGAGTCGGGAGAAATCCTATAACTCTATGTAACTCCTCTCAACTCATTCTATATAAGCTTATTATCCTCGCTGATTTCTTCATACTTTCTTTTCTCAAAACTTTTTGATATCTTCAATGGCTAGACAAGCAACTATGTATTCTACTTTGAAGCGTTGCCTCTTCATTCTAGTTTGCTTCCTCATAGTCAGTCCTACAGCTTTCACGGCTCAAGAAACCATTTGTCCCTTCCAACATATCTACCAGTTCGGCGATTCAATCTCAGATACCGGAAACATCATCCTCAAGGGTGGCTTAGCTTCAGTATCTCCCTCATCTCGCTTGCCATATGGAATGACTTCCTTTCATAGACCCACTGGTCGATGCTCAAACGGCCTTCTCATGATCGACTTCATCTCCAGAGCTCTTAATCTTCCTCTCCTGGATCCCTACTTGAAAAGAACTGGAGTATTCAATCAGGGAGTAGACTTTGCTGTAGCAGGGAGCACAGCTCTCGACACCTCATTTTTCCAGGCCCGAAATATTCCAGTTCCTATCTCCAATACTCCTCTCAGTGCTCAGATGCAATGGTTTAAAGATCATCTCAAATCCGTCTGCCGTTCCCCATCAGATTGTGCAGCTAGACTTCAAAGATCCTTAATAATGATGGGAGAAATTGGGGGTAATGATTATAACCATGCTTTCTTCAATGGAAAATCAATACAAGAGGTCAGGACTTATGTTCGTCACGTCGTAAGTGCGATAATCAATGGGGTAAGAGAAGTTGTTAGACTCGGGGCTGTTCGTGTTGTGGTTCCAGGAAATTTCCCTATTGGTTGCATCCCAATTTATTTGACTAGTTTTGCGAATCCTGATCCAGAAGCATACGATCAGATGGGATGCCTGAGAGAGGTAAATGAGTTTGCAAGGTACCACAACAACTATCTTCAAAGGGCTCTTCATTCTTTGAGGCAAAAGTTGAAAAGGGATAATCCAAACGTGGTTGTTGTCTACGCTGATTACTACGGGGCTCTGGAATCAGTTCTTGCTCGTGCTCCGTTTCTTGGATTCGACCGAGGATCTTTATTAAAATCATGTTGTGGGATTGGAGGGATTTACAACTATGATGGTCGGAGGATGTGCGGAACACCTGGAGTTCCAGTTTGTCGAGAGCCTGAAAAGTACATACATTGGGATGGAATTCATATGACACAGAAAGCTTATCGCCATATGTCTGAGTTTCTGATCAGTGACATGTTGTCAAAGATGCAGTGCGTGTGGTAGATACTAGATAGATACATGGATAAAGTTGGAGACAATTTTCTATTGTACATGTGCTTGCTTAGTCTTAATAAAGGTTAATTCTAGGCCTAATAATTTATTAGGTATCAATTGTTGATGACATGGACTGATACAAATTCTTGTTTAAATAAGAGACATTATCTAAGAAGATTAATGCATAGAAAGCTCTAATTTCAATTGTTTCCTGTAAATTTGTTCGTTTCATCAATTGCTTTTCAAATAATATCACATATGATTGTTATCTAATACAAAGAAAGTAGCAATTCGGTTTATATATTCATGTAATCATAAATTTATGTTAGATATGCAGTACTTTTATGGAGTGTAGAAATTTTCCATATGCAAGAAGATATTTATGCATAGCACAACATAGTGGAAAGAACTTGGCGACATTACTCGAGAATGGCCAACGTATAGTTCTGATTGCAAGTGCTAGTTCCATGAACAATAGTAGGATGCAGTACATGAATCAAAGAATTTTTGCGACAGAAACAAGTGTATCCAAAGCTATTTGAATTGGAAAACTACAACTCTGAAATTTGTCTGATTGAGTAGTTATTTGTTCTTAAAACAGGCTAATAATCATTGCCCGAATGATCCATCATGCTTAAGTGTGTCTATTTCACATGACATAGAATATATGACAGTAAATTGAATTTCTTGGTGGCAAGCTTTTTGCATATCAAGGAAAGTTATTTTTCATACTGTTTTCTGTCTTACAGAGCATTTAGTTGTTTCTTTCGGCCGTAGGACGATTCAAATTGTCAAATAGAAAAATTGATTGAGGAATTTGCACTTCTTGGAAAAGATACTGACTTCAACCATTCTTGTATACATGCACCCCTGACCATTTGACGGCAGATTACATTGATTTGCAGCCTATAATTTTCAGATTACATTGATTTTCGGATTACATTCGCAAAATTTGGTTTCAACCTAAGTTTTTTATGACTTTTTAGCATGAATTCACCATATGATTCACGTGCAATAATTTTTATGTACAAAAAAGTCAAGTCTCACTCTTTTAATAGCAAAATTGAATATGAATTAGGTCAAATCCTAATTTTTTAAGAAAGATGAATATGGTTCGAGTCATATTCCACTTTTTGAGGGGCAAAAATAAATATAAATCGGATCATTTATTTAATTACAAATGAGATCTAATCTTTTGTCTCTGAAAAAACAACATGTATGGGTCACGTAATGGATTCATAATAAAAAGTGGTCGAAAACTTAGATTGGGACCAAAGTTTACCGAGTTAATTTTGTAAGGGATGTAAAGTTACTATTTTAAAAGTGAAGGACAAAAAAATTCATTTTACAAAATGTAAAGGACGTTTTGGATGATTTTTTCCTTAAAAAAATTATATAAATACAAGAAAAAATAATAATTGTTAGTATGTGTATATATAAATTAGGTTGGATGAAATTTAAATAAGTTAACGTGTGTCATTAGACACCCGCTAAAAAAAATCCAAACTAAAATTAATGGATTAAAAAAGTGGATGTGAACTCCCGAATGACGCTATCTATGATCTAGTTGGATTTGTCCCCTTCTCCATAATGTAGGAGTAGGAATAGATCTATGTGTATATTATTGACGTCTGACCAAAAAATAATTCGGAATCTATAACTTCCCTATTTTCCTTGCGCAAACTACGATTATCTTTTCAGGTACCTTCGATCTACTTAAAAACGTCTTTGACTAAGTTGGGTTGACAATGAAAGATGAAGACTTATAGGAAGAACTTTCAAATATGGAGACTAAATAGAACAGTTCTGTTAAGGTAGTTGATACCAGTGACATGCTTTAATTAGTCACATGTACGATCCCAATGGTGTATGGGCAGAGCAGTTGGTACAGGGCATCTTCGTTTAATAATTGTTGTTTGGTTTAGAGCTTCTATGACAAGTGACTTCAGAAAGAACACTCTTTTGCTTCTTAAGATAGCAGTAACTAGAATGGTTCTAATCCAAAGAATTTTTTTTATGACATATATCACATTTTTATATATTTAAAAGATAAAAATTCGTGGGGCATAACTCGGAGACTAAACGCCCCATCCTACATCTTTGCCTTTTAAAACATTAGTTGGATTGTAGTATTTATTAATTGAAATATGTGAGATGGCTTCGGATGTTGCCCAAAATTCTTAGTTTTTATGCTTTCTTGCACACACAATTGATTTGCAGCTCACAGCCTATAATTTTGACTTAGATTCTATTTGTTGTGAAATCATTAATTTCTTAAATAGAAAATTTCATTTGTCAATCACTTTGATGCTTTGTATGAATTTTTTTGATATTGTTAAAAGAATATAAAGAAAAGATTTCGCATACGGATTGATCCACATATCTGATCCAAAAATTCTGGATATCTAAAGGTGCAGATATGAATTCGGATAAGAAAATTCCTTATCCGTAATTTGCGGATCGGATTAACATTTAAGCTCGCGGATAAGATATCCGATCCATATGCAACCCCAGTACCTAACCAGGTGCAAATGAGGAAAGACTTTTGTTTAGGCATCCCAAATCAACAGGATCGCTTTTTGTTACTTTCAAATTAAGGTCTCGTTTGGTAAATGAGTTTTTTTAGTGTTTGCATAAAATTTTACTGTAAAAGTTCTTTTCTTTTTCTTTCTTTCTTTTTTCTTTTCTTTCCTCTCTTCTTCTTTTCTCTTCCCCCTCCCCCTTTCCCTCCCAGCCGCCGAAACAAGCAAATTTTGCTTTTTCTCTTCCCCTCTTCTCCTTCTCCCTCTCCCACTCCTCCTCTCCTTCGCTTCCCCTTCCCCCTCTCCCTCCCCTGCCACCTTTCTGTCCCAGCCACCGAACAAGCAGTAGTATATGCAAATTTTTTTTTTCACTTTTTCTCTCCCCCTCTCCCTGGCTGCAATCTGGTCTCATGACCAGATCAGGCAAAGGGGGAGGGGAAGGGTGGCGGGAGAGGGAAAGGGGGGAGAGAGGTGGCGGGGGAGAGGGGAGGAGATGGGGAGAAAGGAGGGGAGGGGAGGAGGAGAGGGCACAGGAGAAGAGAAAAAAAAAAAAGAGGTGGCCGGCACTAGAAGAGGTTGTCGTCGATTAGTCTTGGCCAGCGGCGGAGGTGGTGGTGGTTTGAGTTAGAAGAAGAAAGGAGGAAGGGAATTTTTTGTATATTTGGGTATTTTAAAATGTGTAGTTTAAAATTTTTGAGAAGTTTTTTTAAGATTATTGTAGTTAAAGTTGTTAAAAAAATTGGTAGGAGACAAACTTGGCAAAAACTCACTTTGCCAAATAGGGCCCAAGTTTAAATGATGGTTTAGCATATAATAGTTGTAATATCCTTCTCATAGGCTACTAAAGTATTACTCCACGTTATTGTCGAGGGAGTTTTCCTAATAACTTCAATTCTACATTAGTTAGATTCTATTGCTCTCGGCACTTAGCTAGTTTGATAATTGTTAGCATAACAGCACATTAACAATGAATCGTGGACACAGCACATTGACTCGTGCATTTTTGTTTTTTCAAATGTGTTACTTTCAGGTGGTCCTGGGAACTGTAAGACAATATTTACAGCAAAAGCACAAAAATGAAAACAAGTCTTTGAAGCTTGGAAATGACTATTCCAACAGATAAGCCGCCATCTAATATATATAAAGGATAATTTCAGAAACCTCCACTGAGGTTTGTCATAATATCACTCAACTCTCTTGAAGTTTTTAAAATCTCACTTACCTCTTTTGCCAACTTAACAAGACTAAATATTCCTATTAAATGTCACAAATTGACAACATTGCCCTTGCTCTTAATAACTATTTAACCACAAAGCCAAAAAAAATAAAATTTTAAAACCAAAAAATGTAGATTTAAAAAGTAAATTGCTAACTAATAATGGTCCATATTTCTTTGTATTGTGATTATTGTGGAATAGCAAAGGACGTTGATAAATTAAATTTAATCAAGGTCAACCACTTAGGAGGATTTTGGTGAGTAATTAATACCTTAAAAAATTTCGTGCATAGTTAAGTTACAATTAAGGAAGTCAAGATATATTTTGGGAAAATATGTTTAATTCATGGTGTAGTTTAAGTTGTATTGAAAACTAAAATATTCTCTTCATATGTGCTAATTTTTCAAGGTGTAAATTTTATTTTTGTTTCAATACAACTAAAATAAATAGTTTCCGTCAAGAAATTTGTGCCTTATAAAAATTTAACCTTATTTTACTTTTCATTGTTGTTATAAATTTCATAAGCAAGATAACATAAGGGTAGTATTGGAACAAAAGTTTTATGTTTATTGTATTTCATCCAAAGGGGTTAAAATGTTACACGAAATATTGATCCAAGGGAGGTAAACGAGATTTTATAAATCTCAGGGGAGTTGAGTGATACTATGAGAAATCTTGGGGGAAAATGTTGTCAAAACCTACGGGGATGAAAAAATCAAGAACAGAACCCCTTAGCTGGAAAGTAGGAGTGTGCAAAAAGAGGGGAAAATGAAGAGGGATTTGTCTAATTAACACTCATTAAAATATAGTTCAGGTGCTAAATTTTTGAAAATGTACACTTAATTAGAAAAAGTATATAAATGTAAAGGAAAACAATAATTATTAGTATGTATATTCACATGATAGCGTGGGTGTAATTAATGTGTGTTAACGAATGTTCATTGAGTCGACGCTTATTAGAAAAACTCAAATGGGAAAATATATCAGAGTTGATGGAGAAATATTTAGTGCGACTCACAAGAGTTGATGGAATAGTTAATTTTTGATTAGTCGTATTATTGACCTTTTGAGTAAAATTGCTAATAACACAAACCTAAAAATATCAGACTCCCTCTTGCTGAATTATTTGAATTCTACGCTACAACGCATTTAATTACATGATTTGCCAACTGTCATCTCAATCAAATAATACAGTTCAATGAATCTCAATAAAATAATGGGCTGAAGCCATGGCATTAGTACTAGTTACTACTATGACAGTATCCTTCACTTCCCCTGCTCTTAGATTGCACAGAGTCATGGGGAGAATTCACTGTAATTTCCTTCTTGGACTTCTCTTGTCATGCTTTCTATCAGATAGCTTAGCCATGGCATCAAACAACATCACAACTGATCAATCGTCTCTTCTTGCCTTGAGAGCTCACATTTCAGTTGACCCTCAACAAATCTTGGCCAAAAACTGGTCTGTTTCATCTTCTGTTTGTGACTGGATTGGAGTTACCTGTGGCTTTCATCATTGTAGAGTGACTGCCTTAGACATTTCGAACATGGGGCTTACCGGCATCTTACCGTCACAGTTGGGAAACCTGTCATTTCTCATTTCTCTTAACATGAGCATGAACAATTTCCATGGAGAATTGCCGAATGAACTTGCTTGGTTGCACCGATTAAAAGTACTTGATTTGGGTTTGAACGATCTTACCGGAGAAATTCCTGAGTGGAGTAGTTCATTTCCCAAACTTCAATACTTGTCCCTCAGAAACAACAGTTTCACTGGCCTAATCCCGCCTTCCATTTCTAACATGTCAGATCTGAGAAGTTTATACCTTTCAAACAACTCTCTTGAAGGTAACATTCCGGAAGAGATCTTCAACATTTCTTCACTGGAAATGATTTCGTTGGGAGGTAATCGCTTATCTGGAAGTCTTCCAATTTATATGTGTGGCAATCTTCCGAGACTAAGAGTCATTCGCCTATCAAAGAATGAATTGAGTGGTCCAATACCATCAAGCTTAGTCCAGTGTTCAGAACTTCAGGCTGTATCCTTTTCGTTCAACAAGTTTAGTGGAACCATACCAAAAGAAATTGGGAAGCTGAAGAAACTTGAGGTGATATACTTCTCCATGAACAAATTAGTAGGTAAGATATTAATTTATGGGTCTATGGAGCAAGTAGAGTTAGATGACTTGTCATCCTTCTACTTCTTCAAAATTTAGATGGTTAATTGCACCTCAGTTGCTAGGAGAGTTAGATGGTTGATTCCATGTCTTGTTCATGCATAGTCGTTATAGCTTTCACTGGTTGCATCTATTACCATAATAAGAAGGACAAAATACACTTTACCCTTGTGGTGTAGCTTATTTTCACATAATTTCTCTATAGCCCTCATAGTTTGGAGTAAAGTATCAAAATAACAAAAATAATTTAATTTTCCTAATGAAATCTAGGAAAATGTCGAAATTATCTTTTGTTTAAAAACTAAAATGGGTGAAGTGACTAAAATATATAAACATAATATGTATGATACTCTAACCCCATATGGTTTTATGTTTTATCATATAAGCCTTTATGGTTTAGTGCTTTATAACCATATAACCCCCTTATATTTTCAAAATATATGTATAACCCCTCTATGATTAATCAATAATTTTCAACTTTATATAGGGGTATTTTTGATATTTTAGTTGATTCCGTTATGGAATGCAAATTCCGTTACTATGATACTTTAATTTAAACCAAGAGGAGGTTATCTATAGCTTTTGAAACTATAGGGGTTATGCAAAACAACACTAAACCATAGGGGTAAAGTGTAATTTGCCCTAATATAAAACTAAAATTTTGAACTCCTGACCAGACCATTGACACCATTTTATTTTTTTTTTGGTCTCTCAATAAAGATATATCCCTTTCCAACTACCATCAAAGATGTAACGTGGATCTTCAAGTTTATAATTTTTACATTTTGCAGGTGAAATTCCAAAAGAGCTTGGAAATTCAACCATGCTCAAATTCTTGGACTTAGCTGATAACCACCTAACAGGTACAACAATAGCTAATTACACATAGATTACTGACTAAGACGATCTTGCCGTCTAATTCGAAGAACAAGGGTCATTCATGCATATGCTTATTACATTATTGGCAGGCGTAATACCGCGAGAGATCGGCAATTTATACAATCTGGAAACACTCAGCTTAGGGTGGAATAACTTGACTGGTTCCATACCAGTAGAGATCTTCAACCTCTCCAGGGTAACATTGATGTCACTCGCAGGAAATCAGCTTTCAGGAAATCTTCCATCAACAGTGTTTTATGGGCTTCCAAATTTAGAACAACTTTATCTCAACTCTAACCACATTGTTGGAGACCTACCCGAGTCAATTACAAATTCTTCTAAACTTCTTGTTGTAACCGTGTCTGACAACTTCTTCACAGGCCATATTCCCATTTCCCTCGGTAACCTAAGACTCCTCCAAGTGCTGGATCTAGGAAGCAATAAGTTAGTCACTGACTTTTCGCATCCAGAGACTAGCTTCATCTCTTCCTTGGCAAATTCCAAGAATCTGAGAACATTAGCTGTGAATGACAATCCACTGAATGGCATTCTTCCGGAGTCAGTTGGGAACCTTTCTAGCTCCCTTGAAAGACTTTATGCATACAGGTGCAATCTCCAGGGAAAAGTTCCTGATGGAATTGGAAATTTGAGCAGTTTGTTTATCTTAAGCCTGTACGGTAATCAGTTGACTGGACCGTTGCCCATTACAATACAACGTCTGCAAAATCTTCAAGCGATAGTTCTTTACATGAACAAACTAAACCAAGTCAGCCTGGATTACTTCTGTACTTTCACAAAGTTGGGTGCAATAATTCTGGGCCAAAATCAAATTTCAGGAGCAGTCCCAGATTGCTTAGAAAATGTTACTTCTCTGAGATATCTTTACCTAAATTCCAACAGATTGAAGTCTAGTATTCCTAGAACTTTGTGGAACCTTACAGATCTCTTGTTGCTCGATCTTTCCTCAAATTCACTAACTGGCTCTCTACCTCTAGAAATGCAGAACTTGAAGGCTGCAACAGGCTTGATTTTATCACTGAATAACTTATCAGGTGGCATACCAAGCACAATAGGAGATATGCAGAGCCTGGATCATCTTTCTTTGGCACACAACCAACTGGAAGGTTCAATACCGAAGTCAATTGGTAGTATCTTAAGTTTGGAAACTGTGGATCTATCACATAACTTTTTCTCTGGTTCCATTCCAAAATCACTTGAGAATCTTAAGTATCTTACAAGCTTCAATGTCTCTTTTAACAATTTAAGTGGCGAAATTCCTCCGAATGGCCCTTTCGCAAACTTCACTAGTGAATCCTTTATTTCAAATAAAGCACTTTGTGGGGCTCCAAGGTTACACGTCCCACCAAGTGTAAGTTTTTCAGCTAAAACATCGGGAAACAAAAAGAAGTTCGTAATCATTTTTAGTACAGCAGGGGTGATAACAGTTTTAGGTGCCATGTCCCTGGGATTTGTTTACCTAAGATATCGAAGGAAAGGTAAAAGTCCCATAGAAGCAGATATGTTTACACAAGAAAGAATTTCCTTCTACAAACTTTCACAGGCAACCGATAATTACGATGAAAGGAACTTTTTGGGAAAAGGAAGTTTTGGATCTGTTTACAAAGGTACCCTTGATGATGGGAGGGTTGTGGCTGTTAAGGTGTTTGATTTACAATCAGAAGGAGCATTGATGAGTTTTGGAGCAGAATGTGAAGCATTGCGCAATCTTCGCCATCGAAACCTCACAAAAGTCATTAGCAGCTGCTCTAATCCTGACTTCAAAGCATTGGTTCTTGAATTCATGCCTAATGGAAATCTTGAGAAGTGGTTGTATTCCAGTGACTCATCTCTAGATATTATCAAGAGATTGGACATCTTGGTGGATGTTGCTTCTGCACTGCAGTATCTCCACTACGAGTGTGCAACACCAGTAGTGCACTGTGATTTGAAGCCTAGTAATGTCCTGCTAGATGAAGATATGGTTGCCCATGTAAGTGATTTCGGCCTTACAAAGCTGTTGGCTCCAGAGGAAAGCATTGTATACACCAAAACACTAGCCACATTTTGCTATCTTGCACCAGGTATGATTTCTGTTCTGGTTTCCCCCCCCCCCCCCACAACACAATTTTTTGAAATTCCAGAATTTCAAAAGCTCATTTACTTTAAATAACATATGGTGAAAAGTACTTGCCATTCTTGTAGAGTATGGATCCGAAGGAATAGTATCCCCCAAATGCGATGTTTATAGTTTTGGAATCATGGTGATGGAAGTGTTTACAAGAATGAACCCCAACAATGAGATGTTTGGTGAGACTTTGAGCCTCAGGAGTTGGGTTGTGGATTCTATGGCTAATACATTAGCTCGTATTGTAGATGCCAATTTGGTAAGCACAACTGATCGTCACTATCTTGAGAAGCTGGAGTGCATTTCTTCCATCATGAAATTGGCTCTAAATTGCACGAAGAAGTCTCCGGCTGAGAGAAGCAATATTCGAGATGCTCCTGTGGCACTGAAAAAGATCAAAATTCAGCTTGTGCAATATGTGTAATATTTAAGCTTCAGTTTAGATTGTACGCTACTGATTTTTTTGGTGATATTTATGGCTTTGGGAGTAAAATCATATATGGTTTGCTGCAACTAGGATCAAATCGTACCAACTTTAAGGGCTGGCCATCGTAAATGCAGCATGTTCTTCCTATCTTGACACCAGAGTCTTTCAAGAAAATTTTCAGACTTATTAAATTACTGACAACGAGGTATAAACAACATTTTGTTCAATAAGTAGTTCATCTACTCCTCTATCAGTTTGGACATGTTAGTATAGATAATGCATTTCATGAAATATTAGACTTGTAAGTTGTATCAAGCCATAGTCAGAATTCAAAATATGTGGTCAACAAATCAAATCATGCATCAAAGTCTCATTTAGATTGATAAAAAAAAAAAAAAAAAAAGAAGGCATATTTAGATTTATCAAACGTGCATATCATTCATAAGTTTTAGTCTTTCTTAACTTTTTATTCACAACCTGAACATCTAATTGTGACTGTTCATCAAGTAAAGTAGGCCAAACGTTCCTAACTAATCCCCCGCTAGGCATAGAGATCATATCATAATAAGTTGGGAATCAAGAGCGTACATAAGTGTACAATTGCAATTGCATTTCAGAAACTTTCATATACGACCAACATTATCTTCATATAGCTAAGAAACACAAAGTACACCTATTAATGATGGGATTTTCAAAAAGCTTTTGAAGCAACAAATCTAAAAAAATGCATTTTTTAAACATAGAGGGCACATTAAGCAACTTACCTCGAAGGATGTGAGCTAACATCCATGTCAACTCCATTATCTCATAAATATATTAAAACGGATTAATCTTTCCTACACTGATAGTGTATATACTGTCAGTTTTGAATGAATGACAACTATATAAAATTTGAATTTGAAATCTAATTTTTGTATATGTGTCATGAATCTAACAGTGATAATATATACATCGTTAGTATATATAAAATTTACCCAATTAAAACATGCTTACTTATCATAGTTTTATGCGTGGACTAAATTACTAGTTTAATGAGGTCCAATAAAGCCAAACAAAAAAATCAGTAGTAAATCTTAAACGCGCGTGCCTAATAACACAAGAAAAAGGAAAACAGCAGCATCAGTTTTAAGGTTTTGTCAAAACATCATCATATCTTTGTAACTGAACACTATGATTCAATGAACAAAAAATTCTGGCAAATGGAAGGCAATTTATGATTCTCTTCAAAAATTTGAAGCTATAATTGAGAAAAGGAGAATTAATCCACAAATGTGCCCTGTACTTTGAGCGGAAATCCTTGAATTTGTACCCTTATATTGGATTGGACTTGTGTGTCCTGGTATAACCTAGATCCATGTTCATATGACTCTTACAAGAGTTTTGGAAAATGTCCATTAATATTAGGAAAGAAGTAGCAAAAACATGGGAGAAAAGCGCCTTAACAATTGTGAAAGATGCTACGTCTGACTTTAGAAATGGAAAATGGTAATTAGTAATCCTTGGAATGTGAAAATTATATCATTAGACTTTAGCTACTTGTTTTCCAACATTTTCGTCATTCGTGTTACTTATCAACTTCCAATTGGAGTTTTGGAGTTCGCAGGGTGCATTATTATTCGTTAAAGAAGAACACAAAAAATAATGCAAAGAAATGAATGAAATTATCACTTACGAGGCTATAACTCGATAATTGATGCAGCTAATTTTATGGCTGAAATGAATGTCCTGCCAAAAATAGAAACTGAAAATTGACATCAATTATTTCACTTTCTAGATAGAGAAAATTTAAGGGATTTCCTTGGAGCGACAAAAAAATAAAGAAATAAGCTTAAAAGTCATCAGAAACTCTGAACATTTTCAAGTTCTTTTTCCTTTTTGTAATTGTAATTTTCAGTTTTGCAAATAAATAGCTTTTAGGATGGTATATCCTTATTTAAGGGTGCCGTTTGCTAGTCCTGAAAATCACTCAGCATTAACCAAAGTATGAAAGAGAATAATGGACCAGAAAGGAATTTATCAATTACTTCAAAAGAAGGGTAAATGACTCCAGTACCCTTAGAATTATCGATGATCCAATTTGGTCTCTTAATTAACCTTTAGAATTGTCTGTTAAGATAAATTTCTGAATTTGGTTTTAATTGATCTTGTGGCCAATTTCAATTTTTTCCCAAGTACATTTAGTTTGATCCAATTTATAAAGTAGTCAAATTTCTCCAATTTAGTGGTGTGGATACAATTGCTTACTAGTTTATTAACAAAAAAAATGATAAAATATCTCTTTTAGAAAATTCTATTTAAGCATATTGTGTTGTAATATATTGTTATGAATATTTTCGCTTTATTTTGGCTTAGCCAATATATTTAATTCTAGTGACAAATTAATTGCAAAAGATTACCTCATGTAGAATTTACATAACTAAAAAAATAAACAAAGAAGAAAAAAACACAAACCAGAGTATGGAAGTGCCTATTTATTTGTTATTTGGGTTATCTTTATTGTGGAAATTTATCATCATCTCAGTACTAATTTAACCTTAAGAAATTATTTTCCTATTATGTACCTGACTCCCCAAATTTTAGAATATGAAATTCAGGAGCCATTATTTTCATACATTTTACATTTTTCTCCTGAAAATTACAAAAATTTTATTTACAAATATAAAATTTTTACCAAAAAATTTGTTTTGGTATTTCATTTTTACCCTCCCTCTCTCTCCTCCCACCTGCCCATGCCAATCACACCAAATTGAATATCCTAGTTAAGAAATGATATTTATCTGTTAATAATATACTATATTTGTTATATACCAACTAATGCACTCTATACTAAACTACTTACAAATAGTGTAATAACTTATAACTTAGAAAAAGAAAATTAATAACTTATAACTTATGCTGCTATAAAATTAAATCCATCAAAGATGGATTTTATGTAGAATGGGATCCCATTCATGTATCATAAAAAATAGTATTAGAATATTAGATAATTTCTTGTATGGCAAAATGGTTCGTAATCTTGTTAATTAGAGATTAAGAATATATAACCTTGGAAACACATTATTAGGATATCAACCACTTCTGTGATTATACAATCACACTATATTTCACTAATCTACACTCGAAAACCCTATCTAAAACTCTGGATATTGCCAAATATGTTACTGAAATAAAATAAATAATTCCAAATTACCAAAATAAAGCACAGATGGCATTTGAATATAGGTTTCGTAGAAAAAAAAAAAGTTTCTAGCAAATTTATGATTACGGGTCGATGCTCTAATATTTTTACCACCTATTTGGTTCTTACTCGGGAATGATAATGATAATCACTATCAAAAGCCTCCTCAATGACAACGGGTTTTTGGTATTCCTTTTCACTTGTTTGATTTGTCTCTTCAATGAGAATTTATTTTGGTTTTTCTTCTTTTTTCCCACTAATATTTCTTTTCTTTTCTTTTTCCTTTCACCACATTTTCTTCTTTCTCAATGTCTCAGCATCCCATCTGCAAATAATCTATGAAGAACCCAACACACCCAAAATCCCAATTTAAATTTCAACACATATTAGAAAACCCAACCTCCAATAAAAAAATCCAAGGCAAAATAAAGAACAATAGAATTATATCAAAACAACAAAAAGCCAAAGAAAAACACAGAACCCTAAACCCAAAAGAAACAAATTATTGACAAGCTTAGATAATTCTGAAAACTATAGGCTTACCACTGCAGTCGTGTGCTTGGAAGTCCATAAACAGTTAAAGAAAAACGAAGAGAAATTGAAAGTTTCAGTTTTCAAAGCAATTTTTTGCTCAACATGTTCCTGGCTATTGAATTTTTAATTTAAGGAGTAAACTAGTCTTCTGGAGTATTTGACAAGAGGAGCTTTGGACTATGAGATTGGGTTTGAAAGTTTTGCAAGAAAGATGGAGGAACAAGAGAGAGACAACTGATGAGAGGTGAGAGAGAAGAGAGGTGGGAGAATGGAGAGACAAGAGAGAAAAGAAAAAGGAAAGATATTATTTTGGATTTTTTTTTTTTTTTTTTTGGTGATAGTGAAGCAAAAGTGTCCAATTTGATCAGGAATGGGGAATACACACTATTAAGTCTTCCATTATCATAGATTGGTTGTCATAGTAGTGTATCAAACACTGATAATAACTATCATTAATGAGCATTCCCATTGAGAACCCCCTATTTTCCCCCCCAAAAGACTGACTATACTAGTTAAATCTTTTCAAGGCAAGTTACTTTGCACATTCAAAAGTAAAGCAATTATATACAAACTGCCAACATTCACATCAATCTGGTCATAGAAAGTTATACTAAATGATACACATCGTACATTAGCTCAATTAAGATCATTAGAAAAACTTAACAATTTTGCACTTCTACACTCAGCAAGGAAACTGATATCCTTAAGATCTCAAAGTAGATTCAACATCATTTGTTCTGTACTGACTTTTCATATCAACTTTTAGTTTCACTGATCCACTTAATCGCTGCAGCTTGGTAATTGTTTTTGCGCCAGCTTTGCTTGTTTTTCTGCCAGGTTATCAAGTGCCATTTGTATCTCACGGCATCCAACAGAGCAGAACCCGCAGAAGTCTCTACACCACATTATCAACATTATATTCAAGATAACAAAAGTACAAATTATCCTTATATAAACAACCTCAAATTTATTATTACATTATTAATAGTCTAAATTGTGAATGTATTATAGGTTGGCAAAAATAAAAACTTCCGCCTCTCCTATCCCATACCTCTTCTTCCCAAAGAAGACAATAGGAAAAGAAAGAAACAATTTCAAGTTTTTGAACCTTTTCCTATAAATGCTTCACTCATTTGTTTTTAAACATCCCGAGAATATATTGGAAAACATTGGTCAATATCGTAGCAAACATAAATCAAACAAAAGCCCTGAAAATAATAGATCAGGAGTGAAGGGTTGAAATAATTTTAATTGGAGAGAGAGAGAGACATACAACTAAGAGAGAAGAAATCATATTTTACTAGAAATCAACTCTGAAACAAGAATAACAAATCTATTAATGCAATTAAGAAAATATGAAATTAAGGTTATCAGCCAACGAAACTGCTCTATAAAAGTGAAATCACATATTACTGCAGAAAAAAGAAATTATATGTTGAACATCAAACAGCAGACTTGACACATTATAACTATAACCAGTCATGAGTAAAACATGCAATCTGAAATTCAATAACAAATGTTATGCCAATTAACATGAAAGTTATTAGATGTTTAAGATGATTAACAAGAAAGTACTGGTAATGGTAGTCTAGATTACCTATACATGTGGACTTTAACACCCACTGGCATATGCTTCTTGCAATAGTGGCAGTTGTCCAAAAAATGACCAAGTTTTGGTGGATCACTCTCCTTGGCTTTCACCTAAACATAATAATTTAACAAAAAAGAAAAGAAACAATAGAAAGCTAAATGATTGATTCTACTATGTTTGGCAAATGAGTTTATTAGGTATTTGTCTAAAATTTTACTGTAACTTATTGTAGAAATTGTAGAAAAAAATTTTTAAATGGAAAACTTTTTTTCTTTTATTTTTCTCTTTCTCTTTCTTTTTGTTTTTCTTTCTTTCTTTTTTCTTTTCTTTCCTCTCTTCTTCTTCTCCCTTCCCCCTCCCCCTCTCCCTCTGACGCTAGAAGAACTAGCAGCAAACATGGAAAATTTTTTCTTTTTTTGCTTTTTTCTCTCCCCCTCTTCTCCCTCTCCCTCTTCCCCCTCTCCCCTTCCCCTCCCCGTCTCGCGTCTGCGAGACCAAATCAGGCAGAGGGGAGGGAGGGGCAGCGGAGGGAGAGCGGGGAGAGAGGTGGCGGGGGAGAGGGGAGGAGGGGGAGAGGGAAGGGGAGGGAGGAGAGGAGAGGGAGAAAAAAAAAAGAAAAGAAAAAAAAAGAGATGGCCGGTGCCGGAAGAGGTTGCCGGTGCCGGAACCGACGGTGGCCGGTCTTGACTGGCATCGTAGGTGGTGGTGGGTTGAGGTGGAAAAAAAAAAGAGGAAGAGAAATTTTTTTGTGTGTTTCGGGTCTTTTAAAGTGTGTAGGTTAAAATTTTTGAAATTACTGTAGTTAAAGTTATTAAAAAATTGATATGAGACAAATTTGGGCAAAACTTATTTGCCAAATAGGCCGAAGAGATAAAAAATCTCATTACCCTAGCTTGATCCTCTGTTGGCTGTTTCTGTTGCTGTTGCTTGGTTGCAAACGATGCTGTCAACTCTTCTGTGGTGTCAACTCGGTTGCGCTTCATTGCCATTACAGAAAGAATAGCGGCAGGGAAAAAAAAAAGGAATGAAATGAGATAAGAATTTACACAAGTACCTTAGTACTAGAAAAATTTTGAGGGGAGTGATTTTTGAGTCCGTACAATAGATGATTGAGTAGGTAGAATAAGAGCAGAAGAGAAAGGAGAGGAGAAATTATAGAAGATTTACGAGTGAATGCAAACTCGCAGTTGAGGAGTGAATGTGCTAGACGGCAAGTATTTGACGGCTACAGTGATGCTATTGATCACTTTTCAACTAACTAATAGTAGTGGTCCTTTCCTTTTTTTGTTTTTCTTTTTGGATTCGGATAGTAATTTGGTGTGATCTATCACATTCAAGTTTCTTAAATTAAATCAATGACGCATAATAATTTCATTAGAAGTTACCATACCACTAATACTTTACTTGAAGTTAAATAAGGCATTATTTGCCTCAGGAATGATTTGAGGCAAAATTTTTATGGTAAGATAATTTTGAAAGAAAATTGTAAGATAAGGTAGAGCTATTTCCTGTTGTATTCCTTTTTTTTTTTCCTCTGAGCAAAGTGATTACTTTGAGATTAGTGTGAGTACTGTTGTAAGATAAGTAATAGAAAATTTTAATTGTTTATTTTCTTCAATTAGACGAAAATCATAGTGAAAAATAACGTCTTATGCAATTAAATTTGTATGACGTTTGAAATTACAACACCACCGACACTCAAAGTCAAAAGTTTGTCTACATGACGTTCGCAATTTTGTTTAATCCATTGAGTGCAAGTGAAACAGTTGACTTGTGAAACTTTAATACTTCGAACGCATCAAAAATATTTTCTTCAATTAGATGAAAATCATAGTGAAAAATATAGTTTTTCATAATTCTAACATCTTCTGCAATTAAGTTTGTATGACGTGTGAAATTACACCACCACCGATGCTCGAAGTCAAAAGTTTGTCCGCATGACATTCACACTTAAGTTTAATCCACTGTATGCAAGTGAAATAGATGACTTGTCAAACTTTAAGGATTAATCTTTCCTACAGGCGTTGGATGAATGACAAATATATAAAATTTGAATTTAAAATTCAAATTTTGTAGATATGTCATAGATTCAACGATGATAGTGTATATACGGTCAGTGTACATAAGATTTACTCAAACTTTAATACTTCTAACACACTAAAAAATGGAAAAGAGAATTAAAAAGAAGATCGATATAGATGTTGTTAAGAAAATATTAGTAGATTTATAATACTATTGAAAAACAATTTTTGCTTTTAAAATTCCCTAATTGAGGTATTGTTTTACTTAGAAAATTTTTTTTTAAAAAAAAAAGTGCGATATTGGTATTGAATCTCCGGTTAAATAAGAGCTGAGATATGTTTTTTATCTGGCCAATTGCGACTAAGTAGTTGATGATACTTGCAATTCACTCTATACATGCCAACTCATTAACAGACAGACATTAGTGTAATGGGATATTGTATGCAAAAAAAGTTTTGATACGCAAAGGCGAAGTTGCAATTTAGGAGCAAAAAAAATAGCTCATTAGGTCTTCAACCAAAATCTTGAAAAGTGTTATTTGGTTAGTCATTCTAATATCTAATGTTAAGGATCATAACTCATTGAAAGGAAATAGATTTAATGCAATAATCATCGTATTTTATCACCACCAATTAAAGATGTTCTCCAGCTTTGGAAAAATATAGAAATAAATACATAAATAGAAGAAGAAAACAAATGTAAAGATCTCATGTAAAACAAAAAAGCATTAGTATTATCATTTTTTTCTGCTTAGTTGAGAAGTGTTACACTCATATGCCAAAGCACTGTCACACCATTTGTTTTTTTTTTTTTTTGTGCCCTCCTAAGACTTTCCAAAGTTTTATATATTATGAATTTTTACTCCAAGAACTTTTTTAATAAGTTTTTACCCCACCAAATTTGATATTCGGTCCTTACCTTCTCCCAAACTTGAGAATTAATGACTTCATTAGTTATATTTTTTTATCATTTTTACAAGTTAAAATTCTTTTTCTTGCAAGATTCCTATTGACTAATTTAGGCCTTCCTGTTCCCTCTTGTAATTTGGATTGTATGTAGAAAAAAAAATCACATAAAAACTTAATGACATCTACTTTGTGTTGCTTTGGAGCTTGTGACCCTTACACATAAATAGGATGGGAAAGTTCAGTGCTCTGAAGCAGTTTAAATAAATACTTCCCATATATTATACGCTTTTAATTTGTTTATTAGTAGCTATTATAAACTATGAAAGTTCAATCTTGTTAAGTAAGAAATGATTATTTAGGCATACTTTCCCATGCTTTTACTAAAATGGTTTAAAATATGAGAAAAAAAAAAAAAGCTTAAGTCATGCTCATATTTTTTCTGCTGGGCAAAGAACAACAGAATAATTTTTTTCTTTTCTTTTCTTTTGGAGCAGAGAATTACAGAATCTAAATAATGCAAGAACTAAAATTTCTAAGGAGAAATCCCTCCACAATTACTTGTAAAGCTAATTAATGTCTTGCTTGTGAGTTTGCAGCTGCAGAAAAGATACTAATACTCCTGTAATATGTTGTCTCTCGTAAATGCATCTTCTTCTGTTTCTTAAGAACAGCTTCAAAATGAGAACTATCTAAAAAAGACAATAATTTTTTCACGTCTGAAAAATGACCAGAAGTTGCATGATTACCACATGTAGCTGTCAATAAATGCAAAATCATGTATTCATGGATTCTTTTCTTGATTTTGTCAATCACTGTAAGTAGTATATAATTACTAACATTATTGTTTTTAGGGCAAATTACACTTTACCCCCTATGGTTTAGTTTTTTTATATAACCTCTCTATCGTTTCAAAAGCTATACATAACCCCTTCATGGTTTGGATTAAAGTGTCATAGTGACGGAAATGATCATTCATAATGGAACCTTTAAAAATATCAATATTACCCTTATAAATACATGACCCACTAACCCTGTATGATTTTATGTTTTACCATGTAACCCCTCATGATTTAATGTTTTACCATATAATCCTTTTATGGTTTTCAAAAGATACACATAACTCCTCTTGGTTAATAAATAATTTTCAACTTTACATAAAGTTATTTTTGACATTATAGGTGATTCCATTACGAATGATCATTTTCGTCATTTTAACACTTTAATCCAAATCATAAGAAGGTTATGTATAGCTTTTGAAACTATATGGGAGTTATGTAAAAAATACTAAATCATAAGGGAGTAAAGTGTAATTATCCGGACGACAATGTATCTGCTTGCCTAAGTAGAGCCTGTTCAGGGCAGGGCAACAATGAGAAAGTGACTACTGACTACTGATATTTCCCTTATGATTAAAAACAAAAAACAAAAAAACAAAAAACAGGTAATGTCCAAGAATGCTCAACTCAGAACTTACAAGTTTCAATTGTTGTAGAATATGGCCCCAGTGCACAAATAAAGAACCAAGAGATATGATAAAGTCAAATATCATTTCTTGCTGAGTTAATTATTTGAACAAGTATCAGATAGCAAATGCTCACACTCATCCTTACCTTACTTCATTGTATTACTCAACATGCGACAATCAATATTTATACAACATAGCTAATTGCATCACTCGTCATCTCTATCGAGTAATATGCTCCAAGGGAACTTCAATGAAATAAAAAAAAATTGGTAGAAATCCCTTTTACTTTGGCCATTGAATTATACCGTCCTTCCCCGCTCGCAACTTGCACACAACCATGGGAACAATTCTACTTCTCTTCTTGTGTTTTCTTCCAGGTTGCTTAGCCTTGACCTCAACCAACATCGCCACTGATCAATCATCTCTTCTTGCGTTGAGAGCTCAAATTTCATTTGACCCTCAAGAAATCTTGGCAAAAAACTGGTCTGTTGCCTCGCCTGTTTGTGACTGGATTGGGGTTACCTGCAGCTCTGGCCATCGTAGAGTGACTGCTTTGAACATTTCAAACATGGGTCTTAGTGGAACCTTACCTCCCCAGTTGGGAAACCTGTCATTTCTCGTTTCTCTTAACATGAGTAGGAACAATTTCCGTGGAGAACTGCAACCAGAACTTGCTCGATTGAATCGATTAAAAGTACTGAATTTGGCCGTCAACAACCTCAATGGATTGCTTCCTAACTGGTTTGGATCATTTCAAGGACTCGAATTTCTCTCTCTCAGAAACAACAGCTTCACCGGTCTTATCCCGAAACAACAGCTTCACCGGTCTTATCCCGCCTTCCATCTCCAACATGTCAAAGCTAGCAACTTTAATCCTTGTTAACAACTCTCTTGAAGGCAAAATCCCGGAAGAGATCTTCAACATTTCCTCACTGGAAATGATTTCCTTGGGAGTTAACAGCTTGTCTGGAAGTCTTCCGGATTACATGTGTTTCCATCTTCCGAGACTGAGATTCATTGGCCTATCAATGAATAAATTCAGTGGTCAAATACCATCAAATTTAGCTCAATGTTCAGAACTTCAGGCTCTGTCTTTTTCCTTCAACAAATTCACTGGAAACACACCAAAAGAAATAGGGAACCTGAAGAAGCTTGAGGTGATATATTTCGCCATGAACAGTTTAACAGGTAAGATCTTGATTCTTGAGTCAAAGGAGTAGTGTTTATTACTCCTGAGTTTGTAGGAGTTAGATTGCTAACATGTTTTTTCTATATAGTAATTATAGCTTTCACACATTGCTCTGATTACTAAATTTTAGCAGTATACCCATTGCACACTCTTGTTTATTTTTATTTTCTGTCTTTTAGTAACTGTTATGTTCCTTTCCCAAGTTTTGTCAAAAGATGTGGACTTCATGTTCCATAAGTTTTGCATTTTGTAGGTGAAATTCCAAAAGAGCTTGCAAATTTGACCATGCTCAAGTTCTTAGACTTATCTGATAACAACATAACAGGTACATGAGACAATTCATAGTCACACCAATTACTTATTTTGATGAACCTTAGGTCTACTATGAGGATGATAGTTCATTTACATATAAGCTCATACATTTCTGCCAGGCGAAATACCAAGAGAGATCAGCAACTTACACAATCTGGAAAAACTCAACTTGGGGTGGAATAACGTGAGTGGTTCCATACCAGTGGAGATCTTCAACCTCTCCAGGCTAAAATTGATGTCGCTTGCAGGAAATAAACTTTCAGGCATTCTTCCTTCAACAGTGTTTTATGGGCTTCCCAATTTAGAAGAACTTTATTTGAACAATAATAACTTTGTTGGAGATATTCCCGAGTCCATCTCAAATTCTTCTAGACTTTATTTCATAATATTGTCTAACAATAAATTCACAGGGCCGATTCCCATTTCCATTGGTAATCTAAGGCTCCTTCAAGTGCTGGACTTAACTAGCAACAATTTAGTCTGTGACCCTTCCTACGCAGAGTTGAGCTTCATCTCTTCCTTAGCAAACTCCAAGAACTTGAGAAAATTAAGTGTGAGTAACAATCCACTAAATGGTATTCTTCCAGAATCTGTTGGGAACCTCTCTACCTCACTACAAACAATGTATGCCTACGGTTGTGGACTCAGGGACCGCATTCCTGATAGAATTGGGAATTTGAGCAATTTGATTATCTTAAGTCTATACAATAATCAGTTGACTGGATCATTGCCCATTACGGTAACAGGTTTGCAAAAGCTTCAAGCAATAATGCTTCACATCAACAAACTAAGCCAAGTCAGCCTAGAATACTTCTGCTCTTTGAACAATTTGGGTGTTATATCTCTCAGCTTCAATCAAATTGTGGGATCAATTCCAGAGTGCATAGGAAACGTTACTTCTCTGAGATATCTTTACCTAGCTTCCAATAAATTCAACTTTGCACCTAAAAGCTTGTGGAACCTTAAAGATCTTTTAGTGCTCGACCTCTCCTCCAATTCATTAACTGGCCCTCTACCTCTTGACGTTGCAAACTTGAAAATTGCAACTGCCATAGACATGTCAAAAAATCACTTCTCTGGTGGCATTCCTACCACAATTGGAGATATGCAGAACCTGAATCAACTTTCCTTAGCCCACAACCAACTGCAAGGTTCCATTCCAGTGTCAATTGGTAGTATGTTAAGTTTGGCAAAGTTGGATCTATCACGTAACTCTCTCTGGCTCCATTCCAAAGTCACTTGAGACCCTTAAGTATCTCACGTACTTTAATGTTTCCTTTAACAATTTAAGTGGTGAAATTCCATCAAATGGCCCTTTTAGAAACTTCACTAGTGAATCCTTCACTTCGAATGCAGCACTTTGTGGAGCTCAAGGGTTCCTTGTCCCACCATGCGTAAGATTTTCACCTCAAAGTTTGAGAAACAAAAAGAAGTATCTAATGATTCTTGTTCTGGCAGGGGTGATACTAGTTTTAGGTGCCATGTCCTTGGGATTCATTTACCTAAGATATCAAAGGAAAGATGGAAGTCCCATTGAAGCATATTTGTCGGTGGTTGCAACACAAGAAAGAATTTCACATCACAAACTTTTACAAGCAACTGATGGATATCATGAAAGAAATTTGCTGGGAAAAGGAGGCTTTGGATCTGTTTATAAAGGCACTCTCGATGATGGGAGGGTTGTGGCTGTTAAAGTGTTTGACTTACAATTAGAAGGAGCATTGAAGAGTTTTGATGCAGAATGTGAAGTATTGCGAAATCTTCGCCACAGAAACCTCACTAAAGTCATTAGCTGCTGCTCTAACCCTGACTTCAAAGCATTGGTTCTGGAATTTTTGCCTAATGGAAGTCTTGAGAAGTGGTTTTATTCCAATGACTGTTTTCTAGATATTATTCAGAGATTGGACATCTTGGTGGATGTCGCTTCTGCACTGCAGTATCTCCACTATGAGTATTCAACACCAGTGGTGCATTGTGATTTGAAACCTAGTAATGTCCTGCTAGATGAAGATATGGTTGCCCATGTAAGTGATTTTGGTCTTACAAAGCTGCTGGCTCCAGAGGAGGGCATTGCATACACCAAAACACTAGCCACACTTTGTTATCTTGCACCAGGTATGCTGAAACTTTGTTTCTTATTCATATGATTTCTGTTCTTCCTTTCCCCACAGAATTTTTTGAATCTCTCAAATTTCAAATTCTCGTTTACTTTTAATATATAATATATGGTGAAGCGTACTTGCCTTTGTTGTAGAGTATGGATTCTAAGGATTAGTATCAGTCAAATGCGATGTTTATAGTCTTGGAATTATGATGATGGAAGTTTTTACAAGAATGAACCCCAGCAATGAAATGTTCGGTGAGAATTTGAGCCTAAGGAGTTGGGTTCTTGATTCTATGGCAAATGCATTAGCTCAAATTATAGATGCCAATTTGCTAAGCGCAACCGACGATCACTTTCTTGAGAAGCTGGACTGCATTTCATCCATCATGAAAGTGGCTCTAAATTGCACGAGGGAGTCTCCAGGAGAGAGAAGCAATATTCAAGATGTTCTTGAAGCACTAGTAAAGATCAAACTTCAGCTACTGCCATTAGTTTAGTTTAGCTTCTAATTAGATAGTATGTTTCTGATTTTCTGGTGTTGCTGTGATGGCATACTTATAGTTCTTGATAAAATCATATATATTTAAGTGCAATTAGGCTAATGTTTTATTTTTTGGAAATGATATCAGGAGTAGGTTGCAAAGTAACGAGAAAAAGAAGATTTTTTTTTTCACTTAGGGTATCCTCCTTTCGACTAGACTAATCTCTTAAAGCTACATAGGGTCTTGCCCCTAGGATACACAGTGAAGTAGCACATGAAAGTCAATCACGAAACATACTGGTAACTACTAGACTACGGAACTAGTTAAAAAAGGAAATTAAAAAAAAAAAATGGGAAACCCCTGTGCTAGAATCTATGCGCATAAACTGAAACTGCCAAATCTCGCTCCCCGAGACCTACCCTCAATTCATATAACACGGAAAGCTTATCTCCATATATCTGAATTTCTGATCAGTGACATGTTGTCAAAGATGCAATGCGTGTGGTAGATATCAGACAGATGGACGGATAACGTTGGAGACAATTTTTCTGCTGTATATCTGCTTGCCTAATAGTTTGTTATGTATCAATCGTTAGTGATATGGATTGGTACAAATTTTTGTGTGAATAGGAGACATTATCCAATATTAATGTATGAAAGTTGTAATTTCAGTTGTTTCTGGTAAATTGTTGGTTTCATCAATTCCTTTTCGAATAATAACATCATATGATTGTTATCAAAGAGAAAGTAAATAGTAACTCTGCTTATATTCATGAAATCAAAAATTTATGATGGATTTGCAGTACTTCTGTGTAATATAGTAATTTTTCAATATGCACGAAGATCGTTATTTATGCATAGCATAGCAGAACATTGGAGAGAGAACTGGGAGACATTACCAATTTGAAGAAAGGATATATCTCCTGAAAATCACTTCATATCAACATCCATTAACGACAAAGTATGTCAAACTCAAACAGACTTTACAGGATATATTCAACGAAAAAGTAAAACCCTTAACGTTTCACAGCATATAGTATTAAATTTGAAGAAAATAAATTCTAAACCAAAATCTAATCAAAACCACTGTATATTCCGTGGTAAGATTACTTCCATATATGCAGAAACTCACTTGTACAATTCTTCCATAGTCGCGTTCAACTGCTTAACATCAGCACCGACCATCTCGGATGCCTTTTTCCCGTTCTGAAAGAAGTGTATGGTGGGCTGCAACAAATGCCATTGGCATCGAAATAGCAATCAATGAACTAGTTAAGATGTAAAGCAACTTAAAAATTCCTTGTAGACTGTTGCCCACAATTGGATTAAATACAAGAATAACTTGCACTTAGGGATTCTTGAGTCCATGTGTCTAAGAAAACATCATATAGTTTAAACTATACAGAATAGTTTGCATGATAAACTAGTTGTAACATAAATTAGGTGTTACAAACAAATAGAGAAAAGATTGTGAATTTATGCTTGGTGCCAGAGGAGAGGGCAAAAATACCAACATGAATATGGTATATCAAACATATGAGGCCATTGTGTCCAAGCCAACACGAATTCTAAGATTACATCAGTTTAGAATCATATATGGTCAGTTTCTAATTGAACAGCAAAACCAGCCAGTAAAGCCATCAGATTGTCATAAGAATCATTAGATGAGGAATCTCTAGTTCTCTGCATATAGGAGATTAACTGCCATCAACCTACATGAGGACGGGACAGGACCTACACTCGTCTAAATCATATGCATAAGGTCAGAAGAGTACAAGACTAAAACTACTTCAAAAGATCATGAAGTCATTTTCGTACATTCTGATGCCGATGGGAGCTAAGTAAGACCACAAACTGACTTCAATTCATCATCCAAGCTCTGGTCTCTTGAAGTGAAAAAACAAAAATAAAAAAAAAATCTCTGTTGATGCAAACCTTGGGTATTTGAGAAGGAACTTAATTAACTAAGCACATATTCTTAACAAAAACTTGACTTGGATTTTAACATATTAATGGGTATAAATCCTTTCCACATCCCCAATATATGGAACTTGTTCCATTTAAAGAAAACTAAATTTTAACTGGAATCGTGAGGCAACAAAGAAAAAAGCAGTATACAAATCCGAGCTCAGGGAGCTACTGCAGCATAATGGTACTCATTAGAACTGTTCACTTTTTACGCTCCTTTTCTCCTCCATCAAAATTTCCTTTTCATTTTTTTGTTTTTTCCCTTGTAACCTTACAATAGCCCAGACATTTATTGAATTAATGGAGAGTAGTATCTATCCATGATACAAAACCATTTCAGGGAATAAAATTTTGGCTTGAAATTTAAGAAACTAAACCTCAATGAAAATCAGCTAACTGCCCATCTTTTCTTTGTAACTTTTTTCACAATGTGGTAAGAAACTTCCCTATACTTTCTATGTATCCATTTCCTTTTTTCTTTTTTCTTTTTTCAAAAGCATTAAACAAGCAAAATGAGAAGTTACTGATAAGAAGTAGTACCACAGAATGGATTCCTAATTTCATTAATGCTTCTGCAAGAACGTCCTGCATATAATAAACCAAGGGAAGTAAGCTAGGTGTAAAACAAGAGAATTAACAAAAAGACTAAGAAAAGAGTTGCAAAGAAGCTATTTTGTTGCATAGAAATTGCACTTCAAGTTGCTATTGATGATAATCTATATCTGAAGAGATTATGAAAGGAAAATCACACCCAATAATCTATGAAGAGTCTTTGACCATGCATAATAGATTAAAAAATAGGGTAAGGCAAGTAGATCTTCTTATTTGAGATTCAAGTGAAATATGAAAA
>NC_040039.1:48072298-48116289 GCF_003713205.1 Coffea eugenioides | reverse complement strand
CTTTTCTCAGCCTGACGAGCCCTTTTGGCAGCTGAATCAGCCTTCTTCATTGGCGCAGCTTCACACACAATGGAATGCCGAGGCACCCTTTGCACAGGACTCATAGTTACAGCCCCTGAAATTATAAACCCATCAAACTAAATCAACCCAAAATAAAGAAAGAAAAATTAGAAAAGATTGAAACTTTTAAGGATATTAGAATAGGGGTTCGTTGTCTTTATTGAAGATTTGAAGTAACCTTGGGAAAAGAGGCTGAGAGAAGTGTTGGCAGAGAAGCTGAGCGGCTTAAGAGCAGTGGTGGTTGGATTTGAGAGGGAAAGGGTTTTGAATATGTGCTGCAGTCCCCAACAAGAAGAGATGCAATGCGTGGCAGCAGCCATCTTAATCTCTCAGTTTCTGTGTAAAAGGTTGGAGATAAAAGAGGAGAGGAATGGCGAAGAAAAAGAAAACCAAAGTGGAGAAGTCGGACAGTTGGCTTCTTTTATCTGCTGACCGCTGCAGCCTGCTGCTGTTCTCTCTTTCTTATCCGTTCCTCAGCCTGTACTGAACTTGTAAATGGAAGTAGATTGAATTTTCCTTTCTCTTTTTCTTTTTCTTTTTTCTCTTTTGCTCTTTCTCACTTCATTTGAGTCCTTTTAACTTAGGAATTGTAATTAATCCCCACACCTTTTAATCTATGCATTTAGAGTTCGGTATCAGTAGCTCCCCCGATTCTTATAGATTTGCTTTGTTTCTCAGTCAATGGAGCTAATTATGCTCTATTGGTGCAAATCTAAAATGAGAAAAGAAGGGTGATTTTAATAATAATAGGATAACTAAACTAAATGGGGAGTAGGTATTAGTTCGAAAAATATTAGATACACCGCGTACAGTCACCAAATATATAATAAGTCATTGCTTATTTGGTATTCACTAAATAAAAAATGACTCACTATCATTGCTTGGTGATAGACGATTGATACTAATGCATCATGTGATATGATATACCTAATACGATTTCAATTGATTAATCAGTATATCATGTGATATAATACACCTACTTCCTTGTCGGGCGATAAATATATATTAGTACTGCTATGCTATCGCCAAATAATGATAGTGGGCTACCCTTTTAGATTAAATGAAGAGAAAAATGAAATTTGAAAATTATTCTATACCGGAGTCAGTTTTTAGATTTTCATATTTTGTTTGCTATTTTCTTTTGGTAATTAAACTTAATTGACGTAAAAAAATTAATTGGAGTAATTTTCGCCTAATGTTATTGACTGTTACAAGCCCTAACTCAAAAGAGAGCAGAAAATCCAAGTTTTTCATTTTTCTTCTGTAACCATACAAGTCTATAAATCTTCAGCAATTTCTAACGCGCATGGATGCCCGAGCTAAATGAGAACGGGCCTTGTTATGGCCCTGAGAATATTACAGAGGCATCCTAAGCATCGCGTTCCACCGAAGCTGCAATTGAGACGTCCATCCCACAATGTCATGCCAAGCTGGTCTGCGGTTTCAGCAACTTAAGAGAAAATGGAAGATTTCATAACAACTAGAATTCACCAATCAAATGGAGATGAAAAGGGCAAAAACAGAATCCTAAAGAGGACTTTAGCATTATACGCAAAATCTTCAACCAACACCGTCCTGATGCCATAATCTAAGAAGAAACTTGATCTTTCCAAGTATTTCACATATTCTCACACTTTGGCTCATAGTAACTGTTGTACAGAAAGTGTTTACAGCTGATATACATGCAGCACTCAATCCGATTTTATGCAACCAAAAGTTAGCATTGTCAGTCTCTCCAAGTAACTTTTTGCTGTGGTTATCAGTTTACAGGATAGTTTGAAAGTCTCTGCTGTTGGAGTCTTTCATAAGCAGTTCTCATCTAAAATCTCTCAGCTGTCATCACCACTGGTTGAGCTTCAGTGCGGGTTCTTACCATGTAAGGGCCCCTTCTGATGGCTTCCTGTAGCTGTAGACATAATCAAATTATAAAGTTGACCAATAAGTTTCTTCCGTCAGCGAGCAGGCAAACTGTGAATTAAAAACCCAACCACACTCGTTCCAATTTAAGAGAAAGCTACACTAAATCAATTGCTTCTAGCATTAGAGATCGGCTTTAAAGAGAAAAGAAAGGAAATTGACCATTTTAGTAGTTAAAGTGGCAATGTCTAGCTGCCAAAATCAAATGAAAAGAATAAGAATAGACAACACACATACGCACCTTGGCAGCTATGTCAGCCAAAGCAGGATCACTGATTAGTTTACTTGACGAAGTTAATGCCCTGTAGATTGCCTGGCAACACTTATGCCTAAGTTCCATACCTGAAAATTTGTCAATTTTGTGAAAATATGAAGCCACATGAGCCTCTTCTGATTTCCAATGTAATTCATAGTAGATAATATGGCAAATCATATTGTAGCTTCATATTTGCTGAAGATACATTTGCCTAAATAGTTACAGAAGATATTAGAACTAGAATAGCAAAAGATGGACCCAATGAAAGATGGAAGAAGAGCAACAGTTCATTTCACAGAAATCATTTATATGGGTCAAAGACTAAAAATTCATAATACCTACAGTTTTTGCTAAGACATGACAAATGACAATATGCTAATAAGAACAAAAATACCAGTAACAAACAGTTAAATTGATGAAACAAACAGTGGGTATCAAATATCAGGAGCACAGCAAGTGCAAACCTATCTTTTTGGTCTCTGTATATGTGTTAATCACTACATTAATGATCTCTTGTCTTGAGATTATCTCCAGCAAGCACCAAGGTCGAGCCACCAAAGCTATTATCAATCTGTAGCCCTGAAACAGAAGGAAAGATCAACCACCTCTTATAACAGGGACAAAATCTGACAGGGATTATGATCTGCTAAATGATTTTTGTCAAATTGCACTAGAGATTATAAAGCTTTGCATTATGTGCAAATATTTTCTCACCGCCAGACGTAAATCTGAATCCTGTTGGAGTATTGATTGGAGAAGGCCCTGCAAGATGCAATAATAAACAATTTCAAGCATTATACATGGAAGAGCATGCATATAAAACAAGCTCAAGCTCAGTGAAAAGCTCAGGTAAGACCATTAAATAAAAACAAAAATTTCAAGCTTACTAACTAGCTTCCATAACTCATATTCCTTATCTCTTTTTGTGTTCTTTCAAACCCCATGTCCAAATGAGAGTAATGGTTAAACTTATCAAACAGCAGCAACGAAAAACAGGAAAAAAATCTATAGAGAGAGGAAGGATCATGTTCAACTTACTGATGGTGTAAGTTTTGAAGTCCTAGATGCCATCTCATAGATTAAGCGTTGAAGGTTTTCTTCTGCACCACCAGTGAGAATCACATCATTTTCAGACCGAGGTTCTCCAGCAATGGTCGCCAGTGCATGCAAAGCAGCCTATTTTTTGTTATCAGGCAATAACCAAAAAATAAAAAATGAAATGATGCATTACACACAACAATTTAAGCAGACAGGCCTAGTCAATATATAAACTCAACATTTTGAGTTGTCTTTTCATCTAGAGAATCTACAAACTTAAAAACAGCTCAATAGAATTTACAAAACATGATAAATAGCTTTGATGTGTGTATCGAAGCATGATAAATACCAACGCTAGGCAGTGAAGCATACTCTTACCAGTTGTTTATTATGCTGTTGCCGGTCAAAGGCAGCATCAATAACATGTCTAGCAGCAGGAGGTGAACCTGTAAGGAGCAACACAGCTCCCTGGTTTGCTGCAGCATCCCATTTATGCAAAATAGATAAGAATGAATGGCACTCATGCATGTAAAACAGAACCTGCTTAAAGTGGTATGAGATACATTTGTCTATCAGTCAATGGGTACTGTGTGTTGAGGATGTGAAAAACAATAAAACAGATTTCATTGAGATTATAAAACTGACATAATTTTACTAGAAAAACCAGAGATTCCATTGCGATATAAGACCCAAAGTCAAGTTAAAAGTTTTAGGTAGGACAAAAGCAGCCCTTCAGTATCAAGGAAATCATTATCAATAGTGACCTCACTGGCTATATGTAGTTTCTGTTGGATCAAGGCAGAGGTGGTTTGAAAATACGAGGTAGATTTATAAACTCAATGCAATGAATGGCATACTTACATAGCCCAACTTGACCCAAAGCTTCAAGAGCACATTCACATTCATCCGCATCTTGGCTTTCAAGGAAATCAAACCTTCTATCAATAGCCAAGACAAGAGCTCTAAAACCTACATTCATGGAAGAGCCCATTAACCTTCTTCAAGAAGAAATTTTATCAATCATATAATCTAGTTCCAACAAATTAATTATGTTTGATAAAACTTGGCATTTCATAGCATGAAAATATCTTTTCTAACCAAACAAACAAACATTCAAACCCCCTAAGTTTGGTTCAGACATCATGTGAAGAAAAGCCGGGAACCATAAAAAGTGTGCAGTAAGATAAAACTAGCTCTAATGAATTAATTATCTTCATTAATAAAACTTGGTAATGCATAGCACAAAAACGTCTTTGCTAACCAAACAAACATTTCAAACCTCCTAAGTTTGATTAAGATACCAATGTGTGGAAGACCAATAAACCATAAAAGTGATGCTAAAGGATTAAAGCTAGAACAGAACCAACTAGCATGAAAGAGATTCATGATATATTGGTGATATAGAAACAGCTCTGAACATCTGCATTTTTGTGTGTTTTGTGTATCTCAAAGTCATCAGACACTATGAAAGTAACACAAGAACCCTTGGTGCTCGAAAAAGAAAAGAGAAACAAAAAGAATAAGGATAAAATTTACTTGATTCATCAATGAACCTAACAGCATTCTCCTTTGAAAGCAGTCTTCCAGTTATCATCATTGCTCTTGATCTTAAAATTGATTCAGCAGATGCATTTCTGTAAACATAGGTGCTCAAATTAACAACAGGAAGGGTTCTTAATAAAATAAGCAAATACATTTATGCTACAAACCCGATTATCGAACTCATCAATTGAAGAAGCATGGTTCTTGACAAGAATTCTGTACTATGCTGAACTTCTGCTAACTTCAGTTTCCGAGCACATACAACGTCCAAAATAAAAAAACATGCAGACAAAGGATATAGGTGAGAGTCAATAGGCAAAGAGCATCAATCACATCTAATTCAATAGAAGAGTCAAAAATTACTTCTTATCGATTTCGATAACATTAAACCTGAGTAAAAAGCACCTTGAACAGGGAAAATCCAAAGACAATTTGTTCTGTTATTGATTAGAGGTTCACTGTAGGCATTGTATAAAAATGATTGCAAACAATAAGTGATCATCTCTGAATGGGTTGGACACTCAAAAGAATCATAATTCATAGAGTGAAGTCGTCAAACAAGTAACCATGATACAGGATTTGTCAACTCATATCTTATACACCAGAAAAAAAAACATGAGTTTACTTCGTTCTCTATTTTTGTAATGTATCTAGTATCACAACACCATAGCCAAGATATTCTCTAAAAAGCTTATATCCCGAAATCATGCTTTGACATATTTGAGCTATCATGTTCTAAGTTTCACAATAATTTGAGGCATCCTAGTTTCCAACATGCTAGACAGCAATTTTATGGAGCTATTCAACCTTTGATGTTTATAATACCATACAAACAGCCCATAGAAAATCTAAAAACAAACAAAGGATGCAGCGGAGTCAGTAGCATTATGGAAGATAAGCTTAGTCACAAACCTCGTATAGGAGTTCCAACACAGTCAATGTAACAAGAGTGTCATTTGTGTTACTAACTTCTCTCTCCAATAGACTAAGAAGTTTGGAGCTGTAGACTAGAGATGCAACTGAGCTGGAAATAGAGAAAAGCTTCACTATCAACGCCAGCACTCGAACTCTTCCCTGAACACCAAGTTATTAGCAATTTAAAAGTAACAATAAAGGGTCAAACAAAGGTTTGCCAATTATACCAGTGATGAACATTTCCCAGCCAAGTTTCCAAGCTGTGTTGGTTCACTAATATTTGCTGGAAAAATGATAGCCTACAAAGGTTGTAGAACAAATTATCAGTTCTAAAAATGTAGATTACATTTGCAGCAGCTACTTGAATTTGGGACCAGACAAGTTTGAGCCAAGCACATACCAGGCCGTTTGGAGAACCAGCCAAATTCTTAATGGCATCCATTGACACAGTTGCAACTTGTTCATCACTAAAGGGACAAGTATGTGTGAAACTCACATATGCATGTCAAGAACATATATGATTGTTGGTTTTTTTTTTTAGTGTTTTTGTTGGTTTTTGGGGGGGGGGAGAGGGAGACAGCAGGTCGGAGATTGGAGGACTCAAGCAGTACTAGTACTTAGTAGCTATTCCAGGTATCATAGAAGCCCTAGAAAATTCGTAGGACAATCCAAAAAGGATGATATTGAATAGTAATCAGCACAAGCAGGACACAAGAATGACTAACAAAACACGTTACGTCCCTCATGCTATATCATAAGCAGCATCCAAGGATCTTGCATGAGAAACACTCCCTTCTCGCACCTTTCCTAGAGTTAGACAAATCCACGTCCTCACCAAACTACCCATCACTTCTAGCTGCTTGTTCCAAATTATGTAACCTAACCTTCTCTTTCAGCCAAAAATTATGGTCGTTTCCAATTGACTAACAACAAAAGAGACAGCCAATGGTCCATCTTCTACTATACTATGTGATCCTGTAATGATGTCCATTTTAACTGTTCATCTAATTAATTTTCTTCTGCGGTAAAATGTCCATATGTGAGACCTCCTTTTGTCATTTTAGGACATCAACTACACTTTCTGACCCAACTATTTCTCAACCAGGCTGACATGTAAGTTAATCACTTAAGGGGGCCTAAAAGGTTATTCTTTAGCTTATAATACACCTGGCAAATAATTGTTTCCCCTTCTTCCACTTCTTAACCAATTAATTCAGCTGAGGTACCATCTCCTGACTGTACATTTGTTTTCAATCCAAAAGGAAAAAGAGATATAGAAATGAAAGTTTGTCAGACAGAATTAGCATATCTAAAAGTGAGCAATACAAAAATTCAGCTTACCCATCAATTACGCAATTTAACAAAAGTGGGTACACACCATATTGATGAATTAGATGTACAGCTGTACTGTCATCAATGTTCTCCAAAAGGCAAGACACCTGAATGCATTGCCAAGTTCATAAATGGCATTACATTTATAAAATGGCAAAACATAAAGAAAGCGGACAGAAGACAAGCAAAAATTAAAATGGCAATATATTAGTCAATAGTGAAATGTGTATAACTGATATCATAAACTTCAAAGTTTAGCCATAAGGTTGTGTATGATGATATGAACTTACTGTTTCACAAGCTAAATATCTGACTTTTTGAGAATCTGCCCCCAAACCAACTACAACAAATGGCTGGAAAAGAAGCAAGCAATGGTGAGAAAAAAAAAAAGACAAATGGTAATTTATTCTAAGATTAGGAATAAACATGCTGATGAACAGGTTAACCTCAATGAATGCAGCATATGCAATTTACCAATAGATGCACATTCAGATTCTCAACTCAGAAAAATTATCATAACCAATACAAATGAAACCAAAATACAGGAGTACAGCAAACTGTAAAGGTTGTCTAACAGAAACTACAAAAAGTTGCCATTCAACTTAACCAGTTTCCATCAATAACTATTGAATCCTGTTCCACGGTATGAAAGATGAAAGGACGGCTCATTTGCACAAAAGTATGGCTAACATACCATGAAATGTGGGATGAGGGATGCTCCGTACTTTGTTTTGAAAATTCTTTCCAAGCTATCAACCAATGCATTTTCGAGTCCTGGATAATCTGCTTTTGTTTGTAAAGCACTGCCAAAATATAAAGGTAACGTCAATTTACAAGACCATAAGCCTTTGTCCCACATGCACCTCGCTTTCCACAAGCACAGATATAGCTGATCCAGAGGCATATAAGCCTTTTTCTTCCTTTTTATTTCAACTGAAAAAGGAAAAGGCCGCTAGCAACATCTGCAGACAACTATGGTAGGAAGAGAAACCATGCTACTCAGATCCTTGAATTACAGCTCCACCAGATAGGAGCATTTTCGAGATTGATTTGTCAAATAATCAAATAAAGCCCGACGTTTTTCTGTCCATTGACCATTTAAACTGAGCAAAAGCATTCAAATTTGCATATATATAAATCAAGCTACTCAAGCTTGAGTAAACAAAGATTCGTTTGAGCCCAACTCGAATAATAATCAACCCGACCTTGAAATACCAACAACTAAAAGAAAAGTAAAACATCAATATGTTCGGCTCAATTAGGCTCGTTTATGCCCATGGAGGTAGTGTACACTTGAATAATAAAGTGTTCAAAACTATAAACAAACAAAAAAAAAAAGAAGTAGAAAAGTAAAGGGGTTTTGGGTGGTTGGTTACTTGATAATGGCGGGGAGAGGGAAGCGATTGAGAAATTCTTGTGCTGAAGCGTCGGACTGAGTTCCTGAAATTTAAGATACAAAAAGCATATGAAAATACGATTAATATCATTTGTTATTTAATATGCTAATGGAGTAGTTACCGGGATGATTAGCGAAGTCGGTGGCAGCCGCCAGTAACAGAGCCGGATCAACCGAGTACTCTTCCTCCATTGCTAATACTCCCTCCTGTATCACTTGAGAGTTGATAATTTACTTGGCCAAAATTCTGGAGTCAGTTCCAAGCTTTTCCTTTTCTTTTTCTTTCTTCTTTTCAGCAGTAAGACAGGGTGATGAGAATTGAGAAAGGTTTGATGGACTAGTGCCCAAGAAAGATCCGATCCGACAGAAAGTAATTGGAGCTCCATTTTCTATTTTATTTGTTTTCTTCTCTCTTTTTTTTTTTGGGAAAAATTGATTCTCTTAATTAATTTTCATTCAAGTGAGTAATTTTTAAGAAGATTTTCGAGAGTAAAACCAAAAATATGATGTAATTTTAAGGAAATTAATAATGTTATAGAACCGGAAATAGAAATTAAAGTTTACTTCATTCCAAAATTGAAAGAAAAGCAAATTGAAACGATAATTCAATTCAATTCAATTATTATTTGAATAAATCCTTTTAATGTTGTAGAGAAAACTTATTTTTCTCTTTCTTGCTTCTCTCCTGCACATTTAGAAAAACTAGCCAAAATATGTTGCCTTCTTTTTTCCCTCCTTGATTATAATTTTTTTTTAAAAATCCTAACAATTTAACTAGGACCTTGTCCTTTTTAATACAAATAAAGGCGAAGAAACTCAAATTTCAATATCCAAGTCACTATTTTGTATCTTTTAACTAAAATAAAATAACTAAAGTATAGCCTTGGTTAGATTGTTGTTTTCTATAGAAAAATTTTTATATATTTTTTTAAGGATAAACACATTTTTCAATTAATTTTTTTATCACACAAACATTAAATTAATATAATATATTTTTTGTAAAAATTCCTAAAAATAACAATCCAAAAGGCCTAAAAATTCCTGATCCATGAAAGAAATCTCAAATATAATAAGCAAGTTAATTAGTAGTGCAACAATTTTGTGTTCTTTTCTTTTATTTTTTTGTCTTTTTTTTTTTTGTCAATGTTAACTCTACTCCTACTCCTACTCTTATCTACGGGGAGGCCCAACTGAGCCTAGGGGGACCGATGGGGACAGAACTACCACCGGACCAAACGGGTGCACGACGCACCCGTCTGGATTTGAAGCAAGCCACAAAGATGGCATATTGGTGGGAGGCAAGGATTGAACCCTTGCCTCCCACCCCACCAAGCCTTAAGGGCTTTGGTGGTGGCCACCAGCCCAAGGGCTTGGTGGTTTCTTTTTTTTTGTGTCAAGTAGCCTAAAAAAATGCAATGTGCTGCATGATACTTCCCAACCCAACACCTGTCCACAATGAGAATCATTCCGCGCCACGTCACATCCGCTTCGGACCATCTTTGAGTACACACCCAAACTAAATCCAAAATTGTCAGGGGCCAAATCATGGATGGACAACATAATTTGGGAAAAAAAAAAATTTTAGAACTAACTAGTTTACGGATGCTGTCGTTTCCTGCGGCGTTTGGGCCTGCTCTCATGATTTCAATTCTTACAATCAGAGTCCAAGACACACTTGAACAAATTTGGTACATGGCGTGCGATGCCTTTTCTGCGCTTATGACGAATGATACCCAAACTGCTGACTGGACCAAACTGCAGATCCACACCAAAAGTGGTGCGTTAGTGATTACCTTACCCTTTTAATAACAGAAAATGAGGCCCAATTTAACTAAGATTCAACCCAGCTTGCTGGACCACCCTCATCATTACAATGGCCCACTATAATGTGTCCACAGATATTGTTATTGCCACGTGACTTGTAAGACTTCGAACATGCCATAAAATTTTTGATTATAACTATAGTGAGAACATATACGCTTAGTACGACTAGTACGCTTAGTACGTTTGGACAAAAAATTCAGATTCACTTATCGTTTCTACCAAAAAAAAAATATACGCTTAGTATGATTGAATACATGTTAAATATGTAAAATTTAATATTTAAATTCAGATTAATCATAATGCAAATTTTTTGATATAAAAAAGATAAATATTAATTTTTTTTCTATGAAAAATACCGTGGTTAGATTTGATCCATATAGTTAGCATTGAGATATACAAAATTATCTTCCTCTTCTTAGGTATAGTTGTGTAGCTATCAATAATCTTTTTTTTTTTTAAAATGTATTGATATTGTGGGGGATTTTTACTTCAACCAACTGGGCGTGGTTTCATCAAAACTAGAAGAAGCCATTTAGGGTTAAAAAGAGTTAGGCCGAGGAGACTTTGATTTAGTGGTTAAAGTTGAGATCCCAATAATCAAAGGTCTTGGATTCTAATCCTCTATCCCTTTCCCTACTAGAATTTTTTGTTTTTAAGAATTGATTCTTAATCTGCTATAATTTTTTTATATATAAAAAAAAGAGTCGTATACTTAATCTGCCATCGTTTATAGTATTCATCATTGAACTACGTTTCTTAAATTAGATGATGTTGTAAAGATAGCTCATGATAGATAGTACGTATACTTGGTATTACATGAGTCATGAATTATATTCAACACTTAAATTTAATGAATTTAAATCTTAAGATGTATACGCGCTTTGATAACAAAAAATTGAACATCTGGACAATGAATTTTCTAGACAAAACTTGCTCCTAAAAATAAGTGATAAATTAGTCACGTATCACTTAATATGATATACACTCAAATCAAATGTATTATTATATTTAGTACTTAATAATTCAATAGTTTAATGGATTCATACTTCAGTTTTATCAAATCAAATGCAACCTTAGTCACACTCCTCCTCAATGCTGCTGCAATAAATTAAGATGATGATTTTGATGTATCAGACAAGGGTTTGATCTAAAAAGACTACGTGCTTCTTTGTTCATTTTCATCCCATTGCCACAAATAACTCAGCCAAGCTAACGGAGCAACTTCATCCATCGTCCAGAACTCCGCGTCAAACTTCCCAAAAGGGCTTCAGTCTTGGAAAGTGATCTGTTATAGAATAAGACTTAGCGGTCGGGCTTTTGCTGAAATTATTGCAACAAGATTCCAAAAGCAAGGACACATCCCATAGGCCTTAATCAGTTAGCCTCTCTTGAGTTGCTTTGGCTATGTATTCTTTGGCATTGCATGCTGATACAACAACTAATCATTAAAAGGCATGAGCTGCAAAATCTTAAAGATCAAAGCGGGGACATTTAAGAAAACGACTCCTCCTCAATCCACCAGCCCACCCCGCCTAGGAGTTACAACTTTGATGATGCAGAATAATGATCTCTCACCCCCCTGGGAACATCTTCACAACCCCCACACCACAAACTGCACGTGTGCATGCATCAAATTATCAGAACGTTTGCATTAAGCAGTTGGAAGAAACCTAAAGTTGCAAAGAGACAAGGATGGAAAGAAAGAAGAAAGGGGGGAGGAAAATCCAACTCCTGAATCCTGATCGACTTTTAACATCCGTACTTCCTTTATATATATATATAAAAGCTAACTAGCATAATATACCACTCACAGTGCAATAATGCATTTGCAATCAGTACCTGAGCGGAATCATTGAATTTCTAAAGAGTACGGATACAAAGCAAGACAGCAACCACATGATCCCATGGCGAAGCAATTAATAATATACTCCTCTCCTATCTATATATATATATATATATATATATTTTTTATCAACAATGATAAATTTGTATAATCTACTCTATCCTAATCTAGAGAAGAGGAGGAGTCTAAGGAAACTGTGATAATAAACTGATAGATATACAAATCCAACTAAATCCTTAGATTTTTTTCGCTACAAGTGAGATTTGAACCCTCGCAGCCCCTCTCCTGGCCACTGAACCATTGATCCAGTGATTATATATATATATATGTACGTATGTATAGCTGAATTTTTAATAACAGCAACATGCTACTCCATGCTACTGAGAAAGGAACGTCATATTACGGGACTGATAAAGCTGCACCACGTACAACCTACTACATTCCAAACATTTAATACTAGAGAACAACATTCGAATAATTACTGGCATATTTATCACCTAGGAGGAAATAGAGTAGTAACATGCGAAAATGCTACTACTGAGTACTAATAAAGCAGCTTCATACCAGGACAACTAGGGCTGCATCAGGATTCAGGTACCACGACCTAATACGGGACATTAATTATTATAATCCTAAAGCAACAATACTACTATAATTACCGAGATAAGTTTCTCCTATGAGAGAGAATTGACATTACACTACAGAGATATTATTCTCTGATTAGATTAGCAAATACTAGATTAATCTCAAGCCTCAAAGGAAAGGTCTAGGTGATTCAGAAGCTCCACAAGCAATCAAGCTCAGTTGGCCCCACTTTCTGATTATCCGGCGCAGCCCAGTTGGTGACAGAGCCATAATGAATTCCATTCTCATCGCTGCCGTTAATGGGCTGAGGTGGTGGTGCAGCAGCCGCAGCCGTGGGGAAGAAGAAAGGGCAGTGTAGGTTCTCCTGCAAGGACCTCAAGTTAGGAAAAGCAGACAGGCCAGCATTAATCCTTGGGAAACGGGCTCCAGATGATGGTGATGGATCAAATAGAGAAGACAGCAATGTTGCTGCGGGAGCTGGCGGCGGCAATGGCGGTGGAGGCAGCTCAAATAGAGAATTATGGTTGAAAGATGCAGCAGCAGAATTGGAGAAACAGGGCACATGCTCTTTTGCGGAGTTGCAATCATACGAGCAGCTCTCATGGTCAGTGGTGGAAGCAGAGGTGGCACTGGTGGCGGTGTAAGTAGAAGAGTCGAGCAGCGGCGGAAGAGAAACTGAAGATGGAGAGCTAGCTTCAGGGTAAAGGTTGATTCCAGGGGCCAACCTCTTCTTGCCTCCGCCGGAGCCGGGGCCGGCTCCGGCACCGCATTTTTGAAACACCCTTGAAATCACCCACTCATCCTAGAATATTATCAGGAAAAGGTCAAAATGAGTGCGACAAATTTCATGGTCACCTTTTTGTGACAACTTCTGTAGCTCTAAGGTAACATCAAACCATGAAAATGAAGTAGATTCATGATTGCATGCAAATCAAAAGAGCGCATCTTTTCTGTGACAGTATCGAAAAAGTTGCGAAATGTGACAAATCCAAGAATTGACAATTACCCAGAAAGCAACATCACATAATTCCAACTCCAGAATCGACAGTAATTTTCTATTAATTATCTGTCTCTCTCTATCCATCTCATTATCTGATTTGTCCTTGCAGCAACTGCTTTTGCATGCGAGTTAGCATTAAAAGGGTTAATGATCTATCACTGTAGGCATTCAACGTTGAGCATTCCTCAAGAATCATAAAATTTAATGCGTGGACAAGAATGTACTTTGCTTTAGCAGATGACTTTTTGCTTTTAAATATAAATTCAAAATTGGATCAGTGTAACCTAGCATGGATAAACTTGAACTAGAAGAAGTACACGTAGAGAAATATGCGTAGAAATGGTCCATGTAGGACATAGAACAGTACATTTATCTGTAGTATCGATGTAAACAGTTAATCTATGCGAAGTTTATGACTTGGGAATAGAAACCTAGGTCTAGCCTTTACGGCTCTATGCATTTTTTTTGGGTTTCTTACTGAGCAAAATGAACACTGAATTAGCCTAATCATGCACTTGCAAAAAGGGGGGATCTTTGCAATTTTGCTTACCTTGGAACTTCTAGAGAGGTAATGGTAGGCAAATTTGCCTTCAAGCCGATATTCATGCATTACCCAGTTGCTCTTCTCTCCTTTTGGAGCCCTGCCACGGTAGAAAACCAGGGTTTTCTTCATGCCAACAAGGGAGCAAGTCTTGGAGCTGTATATTTCCCTGTCTTTTCCTGTAGCCTTCCAGTAACCAGCTTCTGTTGCCCTGTTAGTCCTCAATCCTGTCGGGTACTTCCTATCCCTCAAGCTGAAAAAGTACCATTCTTTCTCCCCCATCTTGGCTTTCTCTGCACAAAACATTGAAGTTTAGACAAGGCCAAATTCACAAGCTCATATCGGACAAATAATAGGGTAAGTTTGATCTTCGAAAAATTTAAAGTACCAGGAAGCTCCCAGGGCTCGCACTTGTTGAGATCAACTTCAGCAATGGCTTTTCCAGTGAAATTGCTGTCAAGAACCTTTTTCAGAAGGTAGTAAGTTATGAGCTCTTCATCCGTTGGATGAAATCTGAACCCCGGAGGCAAATGTGCATCACTGCTTTCATAGTAGTGGTAGTTTGCCATTGAGCCCAGCACTAGTAGCTAAAACACTAATGGACTACAAGAAGTGTGTACCTCTAGATGAAATTTCAGGGTTTTGATCAAGAAAACAAGGGGATGCAGAAGACTATAATTTCTCTTAGAAAAGGATACAGCACATTGTGAATTGGAGAGAATGCATGGTGCCGTATTGAGGTGCTCACTAGGGAACCGAATGGGAGTATTATAAGGGGGAGTTCATGGGGTTTGATGAATCCAGTGACAGGAGAAAAAGGTAAAAGAAATAATAAGGTATGATATGGCTGGAAAAATGCTGGGTGAGGACGGGGGTTGCTTCTGGGCTGTCCTGTTCTGCTTTTTTCTCTGATTACTCTGCAGTCTACTACTGCGACGCTCTCACTCACTCACCAAATACAAATAGCTAGAGAGAGATGGAAAGATAGTAGGAAATAGAGAGGGATGAGGGGGGAGAATAGGGGAGGGTGATGTATGTTATCTGAAGGAGTGGGCACCGGGCACTGCACTGCAATGGTTCTGTTTTGAGTATGCGTGCGTGCGTGAGGAAGTGTGCAGGTATTCCCTTGTCAGTGAAGAAAATGAAAGGGAGGGAACAGGAAGTAGTTTTAAAGAGAGAGGCTCTCTTTTGGGAGAAAAAAAATGAGAGAGATGGGCGAGGGAGAGAGAGATGATGGAGGGGAGAGAGATTTCACCATGGATCGATAAAGCTGTTCCATATCTCATCTGTCAGCACAGTACAAGATTAAATAAATCGGATGGAAAGAGACAAGGTAAATACGTGCACTTGCCCTTCCCTCTCTTCTTTGTTTTTCTTTTCTGTCCTAAGGTTTCTTTTTCTATCTCCTATCTCCTCATCAGTTACCCCGAGCGATTTACTCGTCATCACATGCTTTTGTTGTAGAAGCTTTTGGCATGTTTGCTCATAATTTTTGCAGATTTTACTACTGTTTCTAAAGTTTCTACGACATTATCGTACACTTGTTGCCCAAAAATTTAAAGCTAAATTGCCAAAGCCAGAACAAAGATGCATGCAGCTTCTACATTTATAGGACCATAATTCGTCATGCACTGGCTTTGAATTTGTACAATACTGGGATGATGTGTTAGAAATTAGGCATGTTTCAAGGCCTATTTATGGAACACACATCCCCTAAATAAGTAAACAAAACGATATTCTTGATTTTAGCATCTTTTAGAGAATAAATTGTTTCATAAGATTAATGGTCTTCATATCTTATCAAACATGAGTACATGTTTGAATCTTATTAGTCTAATAGGCTCGACGTTCTGGAGCAGCACCTGAATCAGATAACAAGCTTTTATCATGCTGTAATCTATTATTCGTGTGAGTTACTATTTGATGAATAGTAGAGACTGTTCACTCTCGACTGAGACAACAGTTGAGGTATCTTAGGTAGCTTTCATCCCTGGTAGAACTTAAAGATTATATTCATTCGAGTGATCAACTGACCAACAACATGATGGATTCCTCAAACTTAAACAATTACCTTCAAATCCTGAAACAAATCTTTTAGCAACCAATACTTCTGTCTCATCAACTACCAAGCCTGATTTATTTCTATTATTAACTGCAGCAGTTATGTTCAGTCCCAGTTGCACTCAACACACACCACCGATGGATGGAGACAAGAAATTTGATTCTGATAAACGGGGAGAAAACGGTAGGAATGGATAGCAGGAGAAAAGCTGATAATAGCAGTTAAAGTTAGGTGACGACATTTCAAGTTTCAACTCCTAAAAGATATGATCAGATGATCTTAAACGATTGCAATTTTTATGGTGCTGCTCGTGTTGTAACACTATGCATGCTGTAATAGAACTCACGTACTAACATGAAGATAAATGATTTTGCATGTTTTGAACAGGCAATTTGTAACAACCGTACGAAATTAGACCCTTCTTTTGAGTTCTACAACACGCAAAATTCTAATTAGGTCTTATAGGGTATCAAAACAAACGTGGCTTATATCTCAAAAAATTTTCTACTATGAGGTCCCGTTTTTGTTTTTTTCAGTTGAAATCCCATGATAGCAATCCCGCACGACCTCCCCCCAGCCTCAACCAAAAAAAAAAAAAAAGGGAACCAGAGTAGTTGGAATTGGGGAAGTGACATGGGGTGACTTAAATTAGATTCAACAGAGGAAATGATTTCAATATTTTTTATTTTTCAGGCCATGCATGTATCTCTTCATCAATCCCATCCATCGATCAAAAAAAATGCACACACCACACACACACACACAGAAACACGTCTCCTTCCATTCCATCCATCCATCCATCCATCACAATCAGCAGAAGGGAGATTGATGCTCTTCTAAGATTTTGACGCGTCATGCTCGGATTTTGAGATGCAAAGATATATCTACATAGGCCCCCTACTAACTCTAGCCAGGCTTTACATCAAATCATTATCTCTCATCAATCTGCATGCTGGTGAGCGGCATCCGGTATTAAGTAAGCCCCCCGACCCCGATGGACGGATGAAGTAAAGGAAAGAAAAAAAGAAAGAAAGAAAAGATTGCCCTCTTTTTCTTTATCTCTCTCTCTCTCTGATTAATTCCGTCCATCCTTTCAGCTTGTCAAAGCTCAAGCCATACAGGAGTTACCATAAAAGGCGAAAAAATCTCCCTTGATCTTCTACTATTTCGGGTTCCTCGCAAACTTCTTGGCATTTTCCAGCTTCTACTATTTCAGGGCCCTCGCACACTTCTTGGCATTTTCCAGCGATCCTAGAAGTTTTCTCATTTCCTTCTCCTACAACTAATTGCAATCCGGTTTAATTATTCGTCCGGCTCAGCCGCTCTCATTTCTCGCACTTCTTCTCCATATTCTTTCTAACATTTTCTTACGAAAGCAAGAATTTCTGACAAATAATCCTATTCCCTACGGTAACTCCATATTCAACGAGGGTTTTTGTTGGTTTAATTTCTTGTGTCGACACTCGACAGAGACACAACTGCCCATGAAAATAGTACCATGATGATAGTAATAATGGAGTGCCAAGGAGGTCATGGTAGGCTTCTGTTCATGGCGTACTTAAAAACAAGTACGTGGGATGTGAAAAGTACTACTACTACAAAGTTAATGATAAAATTGACAAGCAATAATTAATGTTCTCTTTTTCATGAAAATTCTAATAATGCCCTGCCAATTTTGTTGTTTCCCAGCTTTAAGGCTGCTGCTCAAAAGCCATCCCCATACGTACGTGCGTCTAGTGTTGCAGCCTGAAAAAAGAAAAAAGATGATCCAAACTTGGATGGTTGTTTAACATAATCGAAGGCTGCAATACTCCAGAAACCCTAGCACTACTACATTGGAACTTTGTTTATGTATCGCAGCAGCATTCAAATAAGCATCTCCTATTATACATTAGGTTAAATGATTTTGCTAAATATTCTACTGTAGGAAAACAACAGATGTTTGCCTTTTCTCTTTTTTTTTTTTTTACGAGCATGTTCATATAATGATGATTTATACATATAATACTCCGACTTGTGACTTAATAATGTTCATCAAATCCATCGCCTATTATTGCTAGAAATTCTTCTTGCCCTGCTGCATATTATAAGGTTAGCAAACCGGCCGGTTTGACAAATGAAAAAGGGACTGCATCTGAAGCTTTTTGCTGTTTTTCATTCCTACTGTTTTTTTATTCTGAGTTGTCATTATTATTTCTGTGTCCTTTTCTAGTTGTTCTGGCCTGAATAGGTAGCAGTTGACTTTTGTAGTCATAACAAAAAAAAAGTGAAAGAAAAAAAAAAGGAAAGAAACAAAAAAACAAAAGGAAGGAAAAAGTATGTATAAGTTCACCAGTAATGCAGAGTTAGTAGAATTATTTATATAGTTTTGGGCGTATCATCAAAAAATGAAGGAGTGGTCTCAATTATTCAATTTATATATTCAGAATTTCAGACTATCAGAGAAGAGAACAGATATCACCGTGTGGATCGCAGATGACGACAATCTGAAGTCAGCCGCCGCCCTCCACCCTACGGCGCTTTATAGCGCCTGGCCCCACTATTATTTTGCCTTAGCGTGAGCACTTGGATAACCCCCTTCGGGTTCCGCCGGGGAGAGAAGCATTAAATGCTCCCACACCCTCCCCAAAAAATCGTTGATCATTGGCAGCACCCTCTGGACAATTTGAGCCGTTCGATTTTTATGCCGAATTTTATCCGGTGTATCCTATGGTTGTCTGGGTTGTTGCATGTTTGGTCACGAGGACGTGCCAATACGCTAAAAATAGCTCGTCTAAGAACTCAATAGGATGCAGGCTTTCCCTACAACGAACCGTTTAAAGATGTCCAAGTGTCAGCTAACAGCACATGTGTTGTACAAAAATTTCTTTTCTTTCTTTTTTTTTTTTTTTAAAAAAAAGTTGTTTTGGCGTAGAGATTCACATCGTCCCAAGGGGTAGGACACCGGTGCACCCAATCGCGCTTTTAATTGACAGAAGAGAATTGAGAGTCGAGTGCCTCTAGCCTGAGCATCATGTCCTTATCATCAATCTCTCTAAAGCTATAAATAAGTTTAATTAAATTGAGTATTCTAATGTTTAAATCTATTTCATTATTTTGTCAATTTTAAAATTGAGTTCAAAATTTGATTTTTCTATCTACCTACCGAGTTGAATTTAAATTAGTATTTATTGAATGAAACTCAAGTTGAACTCGAGTACCTTTAGTTTTCGTTTGCAAATTTCAATTTTGTACTATTCAAGTCGTGTTTAAGTCTAATTCATTAAACACAAAATGATATTTTACCTTAGTTTGATTGGTTAACGAATCAAATTTAAAACAAACTCTTGTTGAGTTGAATTCAATTCAAGTATCAAGTAATTTAGTTTGCTTTTCAATCCTAACGATCTCCCATACCTAGAGAAGTTGATAATGATGCTAAACTTTTCCTTTTCCCCTTTCTGCCGGTGACATTTAAAAGGGGAAAACAAAAAAAGTCTTTACCATGACGTTGGCTGAGAATTGTTATCAATCCTTGCATAGATTCCACTATTTCCAGCCCGAAATAAAGCTACCGTTAGGAGTCGAATCCAGAATTTGACATTTTTGGTATGTGAACAAGCTATGCTAAAAAATCCAAAATCCAGACTTTTTGGACTCCCACGCCGTGCCAAAATGAGGTCACTGAAGCTTCTCTCTAGCAAAAGCTGCAGACAATAATATTCTCAAATAACGAAGTTAGTTCGTAAGAGGATAACACTTTTGATCTCTTTTTTTTCGCAATTTAGAGGAGACATAACGCTTGATTCAACTGAAAAAAAAAAAAACTGGTTTTTAGATTAGGAAGTAGGAATTTGATGTTTTTAGATTAGTAATATTGACAATTTTTGGGTGTAGGGGAAAATGTAGAGGATAAATTGTATGACCCAAAAGGTTTTATTATTGTTACTGTGAAATGCTCCAAAATCTCAATAAAGACACTACTAATAATTTACCCCTGTAGTGGGCTGGTGGCTCATGTAAGCAAAATGAATTAAAAGCGCACATTTGTGCTTTTTTGTACTTCAGACACACCGTCCACCTTCGTCATCGTAGCAGAAAACGAAATATACTGTACAAAGAACATAATGAGATTATTTATTGGTCCAGGAAATCCAGATGATGAATGAATTCAGTTGTTGTGGGGGTCTTAAAGATTTAAGGCGGTTGGATTCTTTGCAGTTCCATAGCCACTCGCTCATCTTCAAACCAAAATTGATTCCTAAATTAGAATTAAAACCTTTTTTTTTTTTTTATGTCTTTTGCTCAAGAGAGATTCTTTAAAGTAGAATCAAGATCATTAGTTCACTAAAACCTGGATTATTGTGCCATTACCGTCACTTGACTAATGGTCCAATCTAATTGATTGAGCTATGTCCGGCGACTGACAGTAATTTGTTCTGGTTCGTCCATCTTGTCCAGTTCCAATGTGGGCTGACCAATCAGGGAAGATGGATGGCCTCGCTGCTAAAGGAAATGCAATTGAAACATCTGTCTTCACGAAAGCCCGCAAAAATGAATCTTCTCCAGCTCTCAATATATTGGGTCCAACTAGATAGTCATGCTCGAGAACGCGGCGCCGTAAACCAGAAGAAGGATGCCATGAAAATTTCAATAATGTCCAGAAAAAAATAAAAGTTTGTTGATGAAAAATTGCAGTCCAAACATCGCACATGTTTTTTGAGCCATAAATTTATATTAGAAGAAAATAAAAGCATGCATGTCAAAGCTCCACGAGGACGGGTGACGTTTTTAGAAAATACTTGTGATGCGGCGGTTGGCGGAATTTCTACTGTATCCTTATCGCTTGCTTGAATTCGCTGTATTTTAGTGGCCATCAAAATCTCCCGTTGGTGATACTTCTTGTTTGATTCAGGAATCAACCAGGAAAGGTTTCTGTGGCTTGCCTGCCGTGATGAATCACCATTCTCCGTGAAAGCTAGCCATCCTTGTACGCGGCTAACATAATTCACATATCACCATCGCCCCGAGTCCACCCCTACATCCGCCCCCAGGAACAGAAAAAAGAAATAAATCAGGGACTCCCACTTGTTCCCGGGTTTCTTATCTTGGGGGCATGTAATTACTACTCCAAGATAGGACAGGACCATAGAAGCATAATGTATTGGCCGTGACAAGAATTGGAACGCCCAAGAGATTTTTGGGCCCGTGTGAGGGGTGATATATGAATTTTCAATTTTTCAGCAGATGCTCTGTGCAGTGTCTTGTTTGCGAGAAGGCAATTTGTTATTACTGTGCAAAAGAAGAACTTCAGAATCTGCAAAAAAATTACTACTCAAGTTATTAAATACTAGGGGTTTTACTGTCCTATTGGTAGATAGGATATTATGGATATACTATGGAAAGGTGTAGAATTGGGTATCGAATTACGTAGGGGACGGCTGTTTCGGGCATTAGCATTGCTGTAAATGGCTAGAGCGGACGGCTATTATTCTGTAGATTACAACTATTTATTAATAAGTAGTATTGAATTATAATGTCAGCCGAAATTTAGAAGCGGATTATTCATAGGATTGCCGGTGGTGGGACAGAGATCAAAGTAAATGAGACTCAAAAAACACAAAGAAACAAAAAGCAAAAGAAAACGAGACTCAAAGGGTTTTTGGGATTGGATTGCCAACAGGGTGAAACGTCCTAACCATCAAAATCTGAGCAGTGGAGAAGTCCAAATGAGACCTTCTTTCCTTTTGATCTCATCCCGAAAAGATATATGGAAACACAAAATGCTGACTCACACAGGAGATGAACTGTTTTGATTTTGTTTCTTAAAAATCAATTTTCCACAGGTTATTAATACTAACAAGCCGTGAGGCAATCTTCCTATATTATCTCCAGTCTTCAGTGCTTATAGGCTCCCAACCCAACCCAGGTCCCTAGTCTCCCGAACCCAGCTATCAAACTTTGCCTATACAAAAGAAGATCAGTTGCTGCGCCAAAACGCCAGAAAGCATAGTGGCTGGAGGCAGTTAGCAGTTTAGCACCAGTTTTATCCCAGGCGGAGAATCATCAAGTTGCAAGAACGTCATTCTCAGCATCTCTGATTCTCTTCAAGCATTTACGAATTGCCGGTATGATTCATTCTTCTGTGGGATTCTTGTTTGGATATATTATCATAACATGCAATTCCCCCCCCCCCTCCCCCCGGGGGGAACTTGCTGTAGACTTGTTATTTTTACTGGTATTGGGAAGAATCAAATTTGAGATTCTGAAAGCAAAAGGTCACATTTGGATTCCTACAGATCGATCATATGTGATCATGCATAATTTTTCAGAAACTTTTACACGAGACTGTGAGAATTACAAGACTGAAAATAAATCTTTGAACTCTTATTATGGTGAAGGATTGTTGGCTTTCTTTTTTCATGGATATGTCTTTCACAATTGTAAGACTTTTACACTGCATTTCAATTAATTTACGGACCAGCGTCAGCATATGCGAGCCAGACTTTTTCTCTTCCCTTCTACCCTTCTCTTCCGACTTCCGTGGATGACTCTAGCTTTGACTTTCTAGTAGTTGTACTTGGGGGTTAGGAGTGTCAATTGGAGTTCCTGAACTTGAATTTTGGTAAGATCAGCCTCTGCTTATAAATTATACGGATTTTTGAGTTTTGGACTTCATACTTCGAGCTCAAATTCAACTCAGACTTGATCCAAGCTCATTCAATATATATTTTATAATTATGAATTATTATAAATTTATATATAAATTATGCGTAAATTTTATATATACGGTCAATATATATATATATATATATGAGCAAATTTTGAATTTAAATTTTGCACATGTATCGTATATCTAATAGTAATAATGTATACACTGACAGTGTATATAAGATTAATTCATAAATTATTAACATAATAATGAATTATAAATATTAGTTTATTTATTTTATAGGTCAAGTCTTAATAGGATTTGAACATACTACTATAACCCAAATTCGGTTCATGTCTAATTGGAGTCCAAACTCTGCCACGTCTAAGTAAAGCTTAAAGTCTAGTGTACTGTTTTTGATCAAATGGGTCAGGCTAGAGTTGGTACACTTGCATTGACAGCCCTGTTTGGGGGCTATTCTCTATATTTGTTATTATATTTTTACTAGGGGTGCACGTAGGTTAGGTACCTGCTTCATCCATCATTTTGCTGATTCGACCCGCTCCACCTTGCAAGTCAGCCATTTTCTGGTCCTTATCCACTCTGCATATTAGTGGGTATCTGGCCGCTGAGATAGGATCCGGTCAATGGATGTTTGCCCTGCCTCACTTATCATTTAATTTTTTTTCAAAAAAATGAATGATACTAATTTAATTTTATATTTTACACATTCATCTAACATTTAGTAAAAAAAAATTTTTCAAAAAAAGTCTTTCACCAAGAAACAAGCATATGCGAAGAGTATACAAGAAAAAGGAAATAAATTAAAATAATTCAAAATGAATAAAAGTTTGAAATAAGAAGCACATTTTTTAAAATATATGGTCCACATTAATTAAACTCTTTTCTAGAAAATATAGATCATGACTTCTACAAAATAAATCTTATAAATAAACTAGAATATCTCATATTTGTAATGCAATTTGTTCAATAAAATTTATTTAGCTCCAAAAATATTATTTTATAGTATATGTATAAAAATAAAAAATAGAAAATATATACAAGTGGGGCGAGTCGAGTACTCGTAAGTTTTTAATTATGTGATCCTAACTCGTCCCGCATCTAAGCGGATATCTGATACTTTTTTGATCCAATCAAATAATACAAATAAGATATTCTAATTTTCGAATTATCAGATAATTTTGCTCGCCCCTAATTTTTACATCGTGCCATATTCACAGTCACATGAACTTTTCAACAATCTCGCGTCATGTAGCACATAAGACGTCACCATCCTTGCATGTCACAAGTTTGAAAAGTTAGACAAAGTTGCGGGGGCGTAGTTATGGTATTCAAGACTCGAGAATCTGATTTTGATTGTGGGGAGAAAACAATAAATAGATTTTCACATATTTGATTAACGTTTCTAAAGTTCATATGAATTAAAACTTCATTTCGTACTCTAGGAGCAACGGTTGACCTAAAGAACAAAATTAAAATGACTCTAGTGACATCACTACTTCTAAAAGTTATAAATTTATATAAAACCCTATTATTTGAATTTTGTATCGTTTAAAAATTCATAAAAGTGTTTGAAAATGAGAGCAAATACCTACACATTATAGAGATGCAAGAGATGGAATAACAACGATGAATTTGGAAAACATTTATTGATGATTGCAACTCTCAATGTCACAACTTTTACGGACATGAAAGTGACAAATCACTCTTATTGTTAAAAATATATTATCCTATCACCTTATCTCTATAAGTTAGATATTTTTATAACCTGCCCTCACAAGTAATTAAAATAATATTGATTGCTGGGGCCAAAAAAAAAATTAAAAAGAAAGAAGAAAAAAACAGAGCTGGTTTTTAAGTAGTTTTTCTCCTTATCGGAAAAATTGTGGTTCATGAAGACGAGGAAATTTGTCTTCACGATGACGAGCCTTACTTACTTGACATCACTCGTCGGCCATGCAGAGATACACTTGTAAGTTGTTCCAAGTCAGAACTGTGTGAGTGTGTTCTCTTGGAAGACTTCGACCTCTACCTATCTCTTACGTTTCTTCTATCTTCCATTTAAACTTTAAACAAACTCTGAAAACCATCATAATTCTTGAAAAAACAAAAGCAGAGCGTGGAAGCATGGAAAACGGGGTGTATCAAAATCTTGATAATGGCCAAGGAATTGAAGCACCAGCAAATATCACTATTAAAGGCACTCTTAGCTTGTTGATGGCTAATACCAATGGTGATGACAAGAAAAGAGTGATTTCTTTGGGCATTGGTGACCCCACCGCTTATTCTTGCTTCCGGACCACTGTTGCTGCTCAAGACGCTGTGGTTGACACCCTTCGTTCCTACAAGTTCAATGGATATTCTCCCACTGTTGGACTACCCCAGACCAGAAAGTAAGTGTGCTTTCTTCTTTCAGTCAATTTATGCATGAAGCTTTCTTTTTATCAAAATTTTTGGTGTCTAGATTGCTGGTTTTTCAGGTTGCAGTCCCAATTTTCTTGGCTAGCTTTTGGAGTCAGAATTAATTGGAGTGCAGTAATTTGAGCTCTGTTTTATCTGGGTTTTAAATTTTGGCTTTGTTTTTTTCCCGACAAACAGGGCCCTTTGATTATCAAAATTGGTCTTGAGATTACTGTTCGGTTCAGTTAAAGTTATGACTTGAATTGGAGTGTTCTAATTTTCCCCGAACACTCTCTTCTGGAATTTGAATCCTTTTATCGTAGCAGCTGCATGTTAAATTAATCGAGATATTGAATTTTGGATTAAAAAAAAAATCAATTTCGCATGTTTTCTTAATTTATTTGTCATGTGATAAGTTCTTCCTGAAAATTTTCGTTTAGCTCTCACTATTCTGAAAGTATTGACACTGGAGTTATCAGGCAACCTGATGACAGAAACAGCCAAACAGGACCAGTTATATTACTGGCCACAGGTTTGTTTGAGTAGTTCTAGTTTGTATGACAACATTCATAGTGCGCATTCTGCATTTTTTACCTGCTTATGTAATTACATTCTTATGAAATGGTAAACTCAATTCCATACTGGCTAATCCACATCAGCATTATAGTGAACTATGACAAGGGGAGTGTTATGGTTGCAACTAATCTACCTGCACAGATGCTAATCCTAATGAGTCAGATTTCATACTGAATAGATTTCGTGAAACACCAAAATTAATTCTGTACAAAAATTCGACTGTGATTCATCCTTGGTGATTAGTTATTTACAACTATTATACTTAATTTTTAAAAGTATAGTTTTGTATTTTGCAACCGTCTATGTTGTCACCTCTAATTCTACCATGCCTGTTCTCCTAAACAGGGCAATTGCAAAATATTTGTCGTCTGATCTTCCGTACGAGTTATCATCTGATGATGTTTATGTTACGGCTGGATGTACACAAGCTATAGAAATGGTGTTATCCATTTTGGCTCGCCCGGGCGCTAACGTTTTACTACCAAGACCAGGTTTCCCAATTTATGGATTGTGCGCCACTTTCAGAAATCTTGAGATTCGTTACTATGACCTGCTGCCTGACAATGGCTGGGAGGTCAATCTCAATGCTGTTGAAGCTCTTGCAGATCATAAAACCATTGCAGTGGTAATTATTAACCCTGGAAATCCTTGTGGCAATGTCTACACACGTCAGCATCTAGAGAAGGTTAGTATAAGTCTTTTCCCTCTGCTACATCACAGGCTTGTTTGAATGTTTCTGATTACATTTAGCTCTGTGATAATAGTATCTGCTGTTAGATTGCAGAAACTGCCAAACGGCTAGGTATTGCCGTAATTGCTGATGAAGTTTACGGGCACCTAGCTTTTGGGGATAAACCATTTGTGCCAATGGGAGTTTTTGGATCAGTGGCTCCAGTTTTCACGCTTGGATCTCTGTCAAAGAGATGGTTAGTGCCTGGTTGGCGCCTTGGTTGGCTTGTAACAAATGATCCTAATGGCGTATACAAAAACCCTAAGGTCTTTGCCGTCCTTTTTTGAGTTTTTATTTGCAATTATCCTTCAGTACTGTTCTATCTACAGGATTGACTTCTGCAACAGCAAAGTATGTTTTCCTAAAATCAATGGCTGCACATTCATTTGCACTGCATGTTAGTTGGGTAGATGGTTTTCTTATTTGGAAAGACACAGATTAGCTTTTCATCTATGCATTGGTTTACCCTTTATGTGTGTTCTTGCCATCTTTATTTTGAAGTCAGAATCAAAGGTCAAAGGGTGAAGGATATAAATAGTGATATCATATTTACTGTCATTAGCTTCATGGGATTAGTCCCAGGTTCTGACTATTTCTGAATTGATTTTCTTTGATATTATCAGTTTGTAGAGCGTATCAAGAAGTACTGTGATATTTGTGGAGGTCCAGCAACTTTTATACAGGTTTGAACTTAAAGACTTAGTAATCTTCTCTTAAATCAGGGCCATGTTAAAAAACTTTACAGGTTTGCTTTTGAGACTTCTTAATTTCATCTTAGATCAGAATTGCAAGTGGAGTATATTTCTATTCCTTTGCCATGTTACAAACTCTTTTCTTATAGGTTTACTTCGGCATTTAGTTTGACTCAAGTGTGTGGTTTTATCAATAGACTTGCCAAAGCAATAAGAAATGAATGCTTACAATAAAAGCAGTATAGACATCAGTGCAAAATCATCTGAACGAAAGTTTCTGTCAACTCTATGTGACCCTCTTCTGCATAACGGTATGTGATTGTGGAGTACGTCTTTCAAAACCTAGAGGCTCCTCAATGCTACATCTCAGACTTGTAAATCTCTTCAAATTTTGCTATTGGTATTCATGAATGTGGCTATTTAGCTTGTCCTTGTTTGAGCTGACTGTCTCTGTTTGCCTGTTTTATTACACAAAGAGAGTCGGTCCCCTTTCAGTCAATGGCATATTCAGAGTATGATTGCCAATTTTCACACCTTAATGATATTCAAATTATTAGCATTAGTTATCACTCTCCAGATATGGTTTGAGGCACTGGAAGTCCTTTCTCGGATTTAAGTGTTCATGTTGCTACCATACAACAAAGATAACTTCTTCCTTTGTTTAGGAGTTGTTAAGCATCCATATCTCTGGCCATCAAGCCATCGTGTGATTTTCCGGTCAAATTTGCAATCATCAACTTAGTTGCATTCATCCGCCCTTTGATCATTAAATTGTATAATTGTCAGGGATTTGAACATACTCCTTCATGGATTCACTTTAAATGTCACCAGTGGTTTTAGCTTAGTCACTTCTAACTAAAAATTTAAACTATTAGGCAGCAGTTCCTCTCATTATTGAGCAAACTAAGGAGGCTTTTTTTGGCAAGACCATTAATATGCTCAAGCAGAGTGCAGAAATTTGTTACAAAAAGATAAAGGAGATACCCTGCATTAGTTGCCCTTCTAAAGCTGAAGGATCAATGGCTCTAATGGTAAGTGATTAACAAATTTGTAAAGCCTGCAACCTAGGCAATAGAAATTTGAATCTTTTTCAGTTGATTTTATTTCCTTGCACAATGTAGGTGAAACTTAATCTGTCCTTACTGAAAGACATTAGTGACGACATGGACTTCTGTTTTAAGCTGGCCAAAGAGGAGTCTGTCATCATCCTTCCAGGTAAGCAGATAAACAAGTTCCTGCTTCCTAGAATATGGAAATAAGTAATATGAAATGCAGTTAGTTAAATGAAGAAAAGCCCCAGGCCCAAGTGCTTTTGTATTTTATTTATGTTGGAAAAAACTTGTACATAGTTCACTTAGTGCGCACTTCCTCAGTCAAATGGAATGTGAACCGCTTATAACCTTTCTTCAACACAAGTCTTCCTAGTTCATTTGTCCCTCTATTAGGATGATCTGCGACTCTTTCAACATTCAAACTTCACTGCCTTTTCTGATTTGGACTTAGATTTCTGGCTAGCCTCCCGGAATAACACCACTTATAACCTTTCTTCAACACAAGTCTTCCTAGTTCATTTGTCCCTCTATTAGGATGATCTGTGACTCTTTCAACATTCAAACTTTACTGTTTTTTCTGATTTGGACTTAGATTTCTGGCTATTCTTGAAGTTACTAGAGTCTTGCTCTTGATAAATTTCCAACTACTTGAAACGTGTTAACATGTGAACACTTCATTAAGAGTTGAGTAAGTCGCTTGAAAGGAAATTAGCATTTTAAAAAGTAATGAACCAGCTACAATCATTAAAGATTGAATTTTCAGAACCTAATTACATACTATACATGCATCCTTGACAACAAGAATTTTGTTGGGGAAAAAGTTTGATTTCTTTTTTGATTTGAACGACCTAATTAGACCACCAAACCCCCCCCCCCCCCAAAAAAAAAAAAAAAAAAAACTTCTGCAGGACTTGCTGTAGGTCTAAAGAACTGGCTGCGAATCACATTTGCTGCAGAGCCAGCTGCTCTTGAAGAAGCATTCGGAAGGCTGAAGTCTTTCTGCCATAGATATTCCAAGCAGCAAAACGGATATTGACAAGTTTTCTGCTTACCGCTCGATTGGATCAAAGACACTCCTATAGTCCTATTCTGCTTTATACCCCTTGCCCATTTTAAGAGCTCCAATTTGTAAAACACAAATGTCATATGACATTATTCTTGTATATTTATGCGCACGCCCAAATGTAAAAACTGACAAAGAGACAATAGAAGGGCATGTTTTGTAAGCAATGATTGGTTATCTATTCGTTTTTCTTTGATGAGTAACTGATGCTAATCATCTGTTACCGGACTATGACTCCTTGAAATGCAGATCCTCCAGAAAAGTGGCTCAATGGTACAATGCAATGATGCAAAAGTACAAGTTTCAAATTAATGCCAAAAATGTAAATCTTTAGTTTATTGAATAGCAAAATCAGGAACCATCCAACTGATCCTAACAATTGGTTGCCGTTTGTGGTTTTGTCTTGCTTCCTGTAGTTAGTTGTGTGTAAATGCAAAATAAGGGCAAATTTAATATACATTACCAACTTGATAGTGGAAACTGACGATGATTGAAGCCCGGAGAAGAACCCCAATGTCGTTTCAGCTTGGATTATACAAGTACCAGTTGGCCATCTTTCACGAGCTCGGATGTGTAAACTATAGAATGAAAAAAGAGAGAGTGAAAAACAAGGAAAAAGTTTCTCTCTTTTTTGGTCCAAATAATCAGTCACTATTTTAGCACCATGATAATGATGATTCCAGGACATCCCAAAGTGGGCAAGTGGGACACGGACGTCAAGACAATAGTCGTTCACCAGCTCCTTCGTCTTTCTCGTTGGACCTCTCCACATCCAAAAGAACAAAATCCAAACGCTTCACTCCTCGCAACAAACTGTTCAAACTTAAGACAACTTCGGAGTCCTTTCCCTGCTTTCACAACATAATAAAAGTACACCTTTTATTTGTGGCTACTTTACAATCCAAACAATCCAGTGCCAAATATATTTGCTTGCATCACCGTTACTGTCTGTTTCTGTCAATTCTTTCTCCATAAAACCCCGCAGTATCAGTGGCTACTTTTCTCAGTCTCAAACTCTCAATCGCTGCACTCAGCTATCGACTCTTTTTCTCTTCCTCCCATTTCGCAATCTTCTTTTCTTTTCACCATGGCTACTACTGCCCCTTCTTCTGACCAGAACCCAGGTGATTGATTCTTTTTTTTTGTGAAATTTCTTGATATAACTGTCGTACTAAGCTTCATCTGTATTGCTGATTGTGTGTTTTCTGTCTTCTGCATCAGAGGTTGAGAACGGTGAAGAGTCCGAAGTTCATGTATTTTCATCAGCGGCAGAGGTGAATATTATGAAAGCCCCTTTCTTGATTTTTGGATTGGTTCACCTGATTTAGATAAATTTTGTATTTTATATTTGGGCAATGCTCTTCAGTCTTTCACTGTGTTGTCCAAAAAAGTTTTGATCATTTACGGGCAATGTATTTTTAAGCTTGTTCTAAAGTGGCATGCCAGAACTAATTACGATGTTTTTGGCGTAGTTTATTGCTTGTTGTGAATGTTGGCATGATTACCGTTGTAAGGACCTCGAACCTACCAAGGTTGCATTCTCGGGTGAAAGATGAGGGTCATGAAATAAATGGATGAGACTGGGTGAATAATTAGGAAAGAGCAATAGGACTTCCGGTTCATATTCTGACCTGTATAAGATACTTGTCAAGTTTGCTAATTAAGTACTAAACTTTTCAAGGTATTGTTAGTTGTATTTGTTTCGCCCTAGTTGATGATGATGCTACTTATCACAAATTGCCCGGTTTTAACAATATGTTGGATGAAAATTTTGAACAATCTCTGATAAGCCATGAACAGTGAAAGTTTGGCAAACTATGTATTAGATTTTTTTTTCCCCTTTCTGCTTCTTTCATTATTTGCCTTATAGTCATCCTTCAAGGGTAGGTCATATGTCAATCATCAAGTTACAATATGAAGATGACAAAAAAAAATTGTCCTCAAATTGGTCATTGTTTGATCTGCTGTTTAACCTTTATAAAAACGGATGAGCTTGAAAAATTGGCAATCTATATTCTCTTTCACTTGGATGTCATTTCTACTAATGCAACCATGTCTGTTTTTGCATTGACCAGTTACTTGAGAAGCTGCAAGACAAATGGAGGTCAGTGAAACCACAGCCCTATCCGGCAATGTATTCGAGTGTATTTGGTGGAATTATTCTTGATCCAGCATTGATGGTTATCCCGATGGATGACCACATGGTTCATCGAGGGCATGGTGTCTTTGATACAGCAATTATTCTTGGCGGGTAGGCATCATTTACTTCAACATCATATTTGTACTTTCTTATAGCTGAATTTGAACATTACACCTTAAAAGTTTGTACACGGTGATGTGCCATGGATTTCTTATCCTTCTATGATTGCTTCCAGTTAAACTTGCAGAGTGCTTCAAGTGGCAATGCTATTGTTTTACTATTTGATCTACAAATGTATTGGTTGAACTTTATGCTATGGTCCGAATTAGATCTATCAGTGAATTGTGCAGTTTAGGAGTTGTCAATGTAAATTATACATGTGAAAGAGTGAATGCTTTGGACTGAGATTTTGATTTATGCACTTTTTGCTATGTTTTAAATTTATTGTTTTTTATCATGAACAGGCATCTATACGAGTTGGATGTACACCTGACTCGTTTTCTTAAATCAGCTTCAAAAGCTAAAATAGTGTCCCCATTTCCTAAGTCCACTCTCAGAAGCATTCTTATTCAACTTGCAGCTGCATCACAGTGCAGAAAAGGTACTCTAAGATATTGGCTAAGTGCAGGGCCAGGAGATTTCTTACTTTCTCCTGCAGGATGCCCGAAATCAGCATTCTATGCTATTGTAATTGACGAAGACTTTGAACAGTGCAAAGAGGGGGTTAAGGTTATAACATCCACAATCCCCATGAAGACACCCCTCTTTGCCACAATGAAGAATGTAAACTACATGCCGAATGTTCTTTCCAAAATGGAAGCTGAAGAGCAGGGAGATTTTGCATCGATCTGGGTTGATGAGGAAGGATATATTGCTGAGGGTCCAAATGTGAATGTGGGATTTATAACCCATGACAAAGAGCTTATCTTGCCTGAATTTGATAAGATATTGCGTGGCTGCACAGCAGCTAGGCTTCTTGAACTGGCACCCAAATTGGTTGAGCAACACCGTCTTAAAAGCGTCAGAACTGACAATCTAACAATAGAGGAGGCAAAAAATGCTGCTGAAATGATGTACATTGGAAGCACCCTCCCAGTTCTACCTATTATTGCGTGGGATGAAAAGCCCATCGGAGATGGTAATCCCTCTCAACTTCCTATCATTTCTTTTAGTTAAAAGCATTGCCTTATGCCATCTCACCTAAGATGCTTTTTTATGTTTGTAACAGGAAAAGTGGGAGAATTGACTATGGCTCTCTCAGACTTGGTTTGGGAAGACATGGTTGCTGGTCCAAAAACACGAAGGATTCCAGTTCCTTACGTGTAGGAAAGTTTACTGTGTTATTCTAATCAAAAGAAGCAGTTAAAGAATGCTTCAGATATTATGTTCAACATGTTAGATTGGCTGAAATTTACAGAGAGTGGCTGCTGCTTTTTTGTATGCTGGGATTGTTGTTTGTAACCATCACAATCAGATCAAAATAATGGGAGTTCACCATGTCACCGTGAACTACATTACTACAGTAGAGTTATAATGTAAAGTGTTTTGGATTCCCTTGTCGATTTGATACTTGGATAGTTGTGTTTCAAATAATTTATCGTCGCTATTAAAATCACTACACTACAAAACGCTTGATAATTTTAATAGTTGTGTTTCAATGATTGTTTTGGGCTGTCGCTTTATCCCACTTGGGCTCGTTGCTAAGACGAATTTTTCTCATTAATTTCATTGGCTTTTCACTTACCATTGTTATGGTACCCATCCATGGCAAAATAAGAAAGAAAGCCCACTATTAATTGGGCAAAACATCTGAATGGTTCTCGAAGTATCTGAAGGATATACTTTCCAACCTTTTTGACTAAAAATACTTTCAGAAACCTCTTTTGAAATTTATGGTAATATCACTTGACACATTTGAAGTTTCAGAAATATTATTCAACACCCATATTAGTGAGATGAGACCATTAATCACTATTATAGCATACCAATTGACAAAGTTACCTTTGCTGCTTTAACAATTTTTAGGCAAAAATTTATGGGACAGAAAATTTTTAGGCAAAACATATAAGTCTTATGTTATATAGTCAATTTGGTAGAAAATTCAATATAAGACAACAAAAAAAAAAAGGTGAAATTGGGAGAAAAATATATCTCTCTCATTAAATGATTATTATGATAATATTTTTAGTGGTACAAGGTTGAGATCGTTACAAAAAGTATGATTGCAGGAGATGTTAGTAATATTTTTAAAATTTTAGGACTATCAAGTGATGTTAACAAAAATCTCAGGAGAGATTTCTAAAATTATCTCTAGCCAAAAGAGTGAGAAATATATACCCTTTTACAAGTTTGAGGGGGGCAAAAATATACACGTAATAGTTGGAGGGCTAAAATTCTACAAACTTAATAATTTGATGCCATCTAGATTTGTTGCCCCTTTTAATTTTGACTACAAACTTATGAAATAACCCATTATTAGTGCATCTATGATGAAATACTCTACTACAGTATCTTATATATGTCCATTATTAAACCATGTTTCTCGAAGAATATATTAAAATTACACCACGACATGGGACTTTTTTTTTTTTTTCAATATAACTTTTATGCTATATTTGTAATTAGATTATGTAATCTCATTCTCTTAGAGAATCAAACATCTGAAAATTGATCACCATGTAACTGTCCCCGAAAGGAAGGCAACCGTTAATTGTTCTTATGAAAGCAAAAGGTGATCAAATGCTGAGAGAGTGAATAACCAATTAGCTACGAGAGTTACCTTCAAGCCAGCCGTACCTCCTGTCCTCCTCCATGGGAGAATTGTAGCTAACAGCTCGCATGTTGGCAGCCATTATTAAGGTCCAAAACTGACCTGCAAGAATACGAAAAAGAAGATGGAGGTTTCTCAAAGAATGATAGAAATGACAGTTGCAAAATGGAAGGTTTTCTAGTGATGTTTTTACAGCGATGTCGGATGTTAAACCTGCTCGGTGGTTGAATAACTAACAACTCATACCATTTGCCCCAAACGTCATACGTGATTCATCAAATAACTTAAATTTTTTTCTGTTGTTGGCCTTTTCTTGGTGACTTCAGGGCTTCAAACGATGAAGCACTATATATATTCTAGTAGTGTTCTAGAATAAGAATCAATGACGGATGAGGTATCTGTTAATCTGCACAGTTCCAAGTTGCTTTTCTTGGAGATTCTACTGGGATTATTCGTTCTTTATTTGAGCATAAAACTATTTCGCATTCATGGAATATAATGGTCTTCGACTCTCAGTTTATAGTGCTTTTTTTTTTCTTCTTTTTTTGGAGTTAAAAAGAGTTTTACAGTGCATTAATTCATTACTGGTGCCTGTGTTAGAAAGCTACCACAGGCAATAAACAAAGTTTTCTTCTTTAATCTTTGACTTCCCCAAGAACGGTGATGCCTCAAAAAAAAAAACCCTTAACTCGATGGTAAGGGTAATAAGAAAGAAAATGCGAAGGCAAAGTCGTTTTCTCTTTGTGGTTTATAGCAAGTAGCAACACATGCAAAGCAGCATTACATCAGTCGCCATCATATTCTTATCCAGAAATGGCCTGTTTTGCTTTTAATAAAATTGGAGTTCAATTCATCCAAACTGGGATTAAATTACTTACCCTCAATACTAGTTGGTTGTGTTAATTGAAAACAAGATATTAGATTTTGTTTGAAAAATTGCTACGTTTTCCTGGATATATTTTCTAATCATCTTTTTATATCATATATATCAAATTTTTATAGTAATTTTTCTACAAAAAATTCAGAAAAATGCAATCCAAACAAAGATTCTATATTTCAAAAGAAGAACAATTTTCCATCACGACCATATCATTCTTGGTAATTTGGTTCCATAAATACAAGTAATATGAACAGAAATCGAAGGACATTAGCCCCAAAATTTGTTAATGTACTGTATCTTATTATTGCATCGCAGGCCACAATTTTCCACAACAAACATTTTCTTTCTGAGTAACCCTTTCAAATTCAATATTAACTTCAAAGTTGCAATTATAACTTTTCCATTCTTATGTTGCCCCTTTATGTTACGAGTTATTGTGACCATGCATCATTAATTTGTTATCTCCAAGTTTCCAAAAAGAAAGTCCAGTTATTGTTAGACTCAATTCAATTTTTTCTTTTTCACCCCCCAGGGAGTGTCCGGGTCAATCCTTACGGGGCCTGACTAATTCCCCTGGGGTCCGGGAAAAGAGCCCCCACTCCATACCGAACAGGTAACAACGGAACTCGAACTCTGGCCGAAACCAGAAAGGTTGCCATATCCTAAGGAGGGCAAGCGAACTGCCCGAGCTGCCCCGCGGGGATTAGTCTCAATTCAATTGGTAGAGACAATAATAAAATAATTCTTTTCCTCTTCTTCCTTGTATTTTCCCTTAAACAACAACCAAAAAAAAAAACAGGAAAATTGAACAATTAATGACACGGAAGTGTGAAGCTTATCTACTAATGCACAGTAGGATTGGAATATTGACCACCAGGCAGCAGAAAAAAAAAAGCAAAAAAAAAAACTTGAAAGAAACACCTGGACCAATGAGATGACGCCACATGGTGGAAAGCTAAGATCCTAGGTAAAAATTAAATGAAGCCCCCACCTACTCATCCATATCCCCATAATTACCTCGTGAACCCACCACACAAGTTCATGTTGCCATCCCAGAAATTCAGAACGCTTTCAAAGAAAAACAAAAAAACTTTTCCCCAAAACGAGCAAAACTCCCCACCCTGCGGGCCATGCCCAATTTACCCACAGTTTTACTAAATTCCAAAAGGTATAAGGAGGTTTCTGATTATATTACTGGTCGCTCTGCATATTTTGAAAATTACACTAATCTCAAAGGAGGTTTATTATCTTATAGTAATATTTAGATTCAATCAATAATTAAAAAGTGATATTAAAAAAGAGAAGATAATATGATTTCATAACTGTTCCTCATTTATTAAATTGTTTAATTAATCTTATACTAGCTTAAATATTAAAAAAAACACTTAAATTTACTGTTTATCATCAGGGATTAAATCACATATGGTATCAAAAACAGTATATCATTCCATATATTTCACTTAATGCGAGATTTAAATTGTTTTTTTTTTCAATTACAAATCCATTATCAAACGTGATTAATAACAAATAATAAAAAACATCTATAACCAAAATATTACAAAGAGCGAACTTTAATACCATAAAAATCTCATTAACTAATCTTAATATATTGATAAAAATCTTTATGATGTTGAAGTTTGTTATTTTGATTGCAAATTTTTTGATTATTTGTTATCGATCATATTTGACAATAGGTATGTTATCGAAAAAAGTAATTTAAATCTTATATTAAGTGAAAAATATAAAATAATATAATATTTTTTGATGTTATATGTAACTTGATTCCTAGCTAATGATAAATAGCAAAATTTAGTATTTTTCTTTAATGTATGGGTTGATATTAAATTAATTAAATAATGTAGAGATGAGAGGCAATGATAAAATCATACTATTTTCTCTCTCATAATATCACTTTTTAATTATTGAATGAACATAAATGCTACAAGATAATTAACCTCAAAAGAGGTTAGTATAAATTTTAAAATGTGAAGGGAGGCTAGTGAAATATTCGGAAACCTCAGGGGTGGGGAGGTTTCTGAAATTATCTCATTCTCACTCTCTATTTAGCTGCTGCTACTCCTACATTACTTACGGCTACTACAACAGAAAGAAGAGCAAGACTCACGACTCGTACACTCACGCCTTCCATACAAAGCTACACACACTTCACAAATCAAACCCAAACCAGGCACCGAAAAAGGCTTTTGATTTCCCCCATTTCCGTCTTCTACCTATATATTAGGGTTACTAGGGTTTTGAGTTTTCGATTTTGTTAGGAATGGCGGCGACTAGTTCCAAGACGGAAGACCAACCGGCTGCTGCGGCTGGGGGTTTGAGGAAGCCGGTGTTTGTTAAGGTGGACAATCTCAAGCCCGGGACTAACGGCCACACTCTCGTCGTCAAGGTCCTCAGTTCCAAAACAGTTTTGCAAAGAGGTAAGTCGGTGTCTCCGCACCTCAGGAATACTAACATTGCTGAGTGCCTTGTTGGTGATGAGACTGCTTGCATCCTTTTCACCGCCCGCAACGATCAAGGTATATTCACGTCTGGATTTATGTTTAGAAAAATGCATTCAACTGTTTTCTCTTTTTTGGATAATGTGATATGGAAATTGTTGTGTCCGAATATGTCTGAGGTATGTTATATGATTTATTCTTCTTTTTCTTTTTTTCTCCTTCCATTTTGGCTGAAATACTAGTAAGCATGCTTTGGAAATTTGACTATGTGACCCTTTTTATTCAGGTTGATATGTGTTAATCTCTTTTTTTCTTTTCACTCGCATCTTTTTAAAGATTTTTTTTTTGTTTGGATAATGTGATATGGAAATTTTTGTACAAATATATCTGAGACATATTATATGATTTTTTTTCCTTCACATTTTTGCGAAAATACTAGAAAGGTACAATGTGACCTTTTGATTGAGGTTGATATTTTTGGTTTTAAATATTTAGGAAATACCGGTGTCTCTCAAACTTTTTCTCGTATGTGTTTGTCCCCATCAATCCGACAACTCTGATTTGTTGTTGTTTTTGTGTTTTTCTATTTTAAGCATGCTATTAATGTTACTGGAGTTCAAGATGGTTTAATCGAAAGCTCCTTATCAATTGATGCTAATTGCAGAAAGGTCTTTGATTGAGTACAAATTTATGGTATTGTGGTCAGATAGCACTTGATCTGGTTGAAAGGTGCCTTTCATAAATCATCATGGAATACAGGTGTTAATGCGAGTTGATTACAAGCTTCATCTATTATTATGCTTTCAGGGTCAGAAAGTTCTATTCAGTAGAATTTTCTGCTTAAAACCCCTTAGAACCTGGAAACAAGGAGGAAGCGTTTTATATTAGACGTGACTGCATCACTTGTTATCCTGTTGGCTGGTGGCATCTTTTGCTTGATCACTTACTGGGTGGTTTATTTCTATTCCTTTTGTTGCTTAGATTTTGATGAAATATGTGCCTCTGATCATTCATTTCATCGTGTTTAAAAAGTTTTTTAATGTAAAAGCATGCTCAAGTGAGAGGGGAGATATAGGGACAAAAAAATGGAGGAGGATGACAGACAGGTTTGTGTATGTTGAAGCAGAACAAGACCAGGAGGAGGAGAGATGAAAGAGATATAAAGTGGGAAGGAGTTTTAATAAGCAGGAGTTTTATAAGCAAGAGGTGGAGGACCGTAATCGTTCTCTAGTTGTTTCTTAGATGGAAACACTATTGATCAGTTGCAATTTAGGGCATGAAAATGCATAACGCTTTACACATACGTAGTGATACCTATTTGGATTACATGCAACAAAATTTTTTTTTTCGTTTTTCTATGATGACATGATATCAACATGTAGGTAACTTTTGCAGCTTATGATATTCCTAGTTATGTAGACTGTAATAATACCCAATAAGAAGGTAAGTCCATCCAAACTTTTTGAAGCATATTCCAGCTATTCGGATGCAGCCACTTTACATGAAGTAGAATAAGAAGCAAAGAGTAATATGGTTGCCTGAATATCTCTTTTTTTTTCTTCTTTTAGTTTGCAAGAAGTTTCTCTCATTCATTTGCCACTCCACTTCTCTGAATTAACGAAAGTCTTTTATGAGACTTAAAAGTGCAACTTTCCAAGCTTTTGTGTCTATGCTACCTGTCACCTATTTACCCCTTCCTTTGAAACGAGGACCTTTAAGAAACTGCACGCTTTGTAATTTGGAATATTGTTGATACATCTAGATGAAAACATCAAAGAGATTTCAAAGTCAAAGTTTTGCATGCCTGCTAAGGATCCTATGAATGCATTATTGGCAGCCAGCATTCGTTACCATGTTACCAGGGCTTGAGTTTCTTTGGCTGTTGCATGGACTTTACCTGGAACATCTTTAGCCAACAAAATTTTTATTGTGACTAACCCTGATATTATGAATGTTAAAATTTTATGATTTTATATCTTCCACAAATTTCTTTATAAATCTTAAGCATGTTCTTTGTTTTGACAATGTGCTTTGGTAAACTGTATAGAAAATGATATGTTTCATGAAGTTAATCCTACTCATCATCTTTAAACTGATCAGGCCTATCCTCTTTCTGTGGGGCTGTGGGAGAGAAATGGTAAATTTATATTAAGCAACTCTTATTTGAGTTGATTCTTGAAAAAATTGTTAAAAAAATGTTGTAGAATATAAGAAATTTCTCATTCTCAATGTGTACTCAGCAATAAAATTTTCCAAGTTTGGCATGCATGAAGTGTTCAACCCAATTATGCCTCATTGTATCCTTCATCCTTAACTTGAAGAGGTACCAGGATATGATCAATACATCTATATCATTATGTATCAGTAATCCAGGAAAATGTCAAGATTGCTTTTTCTTTTCATTGTGGATCATTTTGTGGACTACTTGGCCAGTAAATCAGATTGACTAGCCAACACAGTACGGTTCATTGGGTGACCATATGTGATGCTTGAAGGAGATCTAAGAGTTACCTGAAAAATAAGATGTGCATTGAAAAGAACAAATTTCTACTGGTAGAGTTTGTTTTTTAGTGGTAATGCCTGTGTCTTCAAGAATAAAACTTGATACTGTCCTATGATATCCTTTTCATTGTTTGATGAGTTTCCTTACACGTGTGATCATAATGAGTTGTTTCTGGTTACAGCGTTCTTTATATCTTCTGGCATTACTCTCATTTATTGATTGAAGATGTACAGCATTCTTTATGTTGTAAATTATGCTAATCTTATTGCGGTACTCTCATTGATTGATTGAAGATGTAACAAAGTTTTGTGGTTGATGTGCTTTCATGTTTAGTATGACCTTGAGTTCTTTATTGGTGTTTGAGATGGTAATTATCTTCGCTCTTCCTAATGTTGTGATTTCTGTACTCGGCTGCGGCTATCCGTCATCTGCACTGCTCAGTTGATGTGATGAAACCTGGTACAACTGTCATCCTGCGAAATGCAAAGATTGACATGTTCAAGGGAACCATGAGGCTAGCTGTTGACAAATGGGGCCGAATTGAGGTCACCCAGCCTGCTGAATTTGATGTGAAAGAGGATAACAATCTCTCTCTTATTGAGTATGAGCTGGTGAATGTTGTTGATGAGGAGTAACAGAGATCTTTCTAAGAGTCAATCTTAAACATGCTAAGGTTACATAGTAGGAGTCATTTTCTTATCTAGTTTAATACAGTTACATCCTTATCTGGATATGACAGTTTCAAGGTGGCAAAAAGTTTCTGGGAATCTTTGGTGAACCATCTTCCTCCTTTATGACTATGGCTGTCATAGCTGGGAGATTGGCAGGCAAACTTTTTATCTGTGGATATGGAACTGTAGAAAAGAAATATTTTGTTGTTATATTATGCTCTCTTAAAATACATTTGTGTTATCTAAACTTGGTTTTTGCATGACCTATCTTTAACGATAGTTGTTTTTTTTTTTTTGGGTTGGGGGCCGGGGAGAGAGGAAGGAAGGGGGTGCAACGGATCTTCTGTCTCACACCCTATGCCACTCCCTGTCCCACTTTTTATTATATTGCTATTTCTCCTACATAACATCATATTTTAGTTCTTTTTTATTTCTAAAGATCCAATAACTAATTGATTCCTAAAGATCAATTAATAGTTATTGGATCTTAAAAAAACAAATAAGAACTAAAACATGATATTTATGAATGAGAAATAGCAATATAATAAAAAGTGGAACAGAAGATTCGTTGCGGTCGTGTAAGGGATAATTTCACAAATTTCCCTTGAAATTTTTGGCAATTTCACTTGGATTTTCTCTAATTTAAAAAATTACATTAACTTCACTTTTCGACTTAATGTCAACATCAAAAGGGATAAACGGACACAAATACCCTCAAGAGAAATAGCTGTAGAAAAACTATAAATCAACAAACACTATTGGGTTTCATTCTTTTGTTAGATATAATAAGTGTAGCTAGTGATGTATAATTGAGAATATCACGCAAGAAAGTTCGAATAAATTAGAAATACATATATTAAATTCTACTCCAATCCAATTAAATTTTGAAGGTGTAAAGTTTTGGTGGAATATTTCAATATTTTGGATGACTTTTGTCGTATATTGATAGTTGGTTAAATATGATATTTAATGGTCAAAGATGGGCACTTGGGCTCCTCGAAATTGATATTATTTATTATTGTTATGAATTTCATAAAATGTTATTTTTCTATTAGTACTTAATAGTTGCAGTTATAGTTGGTTGCTAATAACCTTCTAAAATACGTGTTTATTCGTGAAGAGTGACCTATTTAAAAAGAGATGAAAACTCATTAAAGGATGTCTAAGGTACTACAAATTAAGGGTTTAGAATCATTTTAATACTTCTCGTTCTTCTTCTTTTCTTAATCAAAACAAAACTCTTTTTAGTCATTCTTGGGAAATTTTAGTTTGGCTTTTAAATGATGAAGAATGTCATCATTTATCGAGCAGTAACATAATGGGGACATGAATTGTTAAAAATAGCATCATCACCTGCGAAGTCTAATTTTACATTTTGTTCTTTAAAATTTTTTAAAAATTTTTTTACTAAAACATCATGAAGACTTTACATCTTTGGGTTCGGTTATACAAACCAAAAAATGCCATTTAGCACTTAGCACAGCCAATCCTGCTTCTTATTTTAAGATTTATTCGACGTATTCCTTTGTGAAGATTCGACGGAGCAAAAAGCAAAGTTTTGAAAATCCTTACTTGTAAAATGTTGCTGGAAAATGTGGATCATTAGTGAAATCTTGGCTCCATACAAGCTATAGTGAAATCTTGGCTCCATACAAGCTATACAGGTAAAAAAAAATGGAAACTTTTTGAATTTGATGTTTGCATTTACAAGTAGAATGAGTTCATTTTTTTTAGTTAGAATGAGTATCTAATTTCTTTTGGACTTATAAGGGTAAGCCTGGAATAAAAATTGGGATAATTTCAGAAACCTCCCCTGAGGTTTCTGACATTTACACTTACCTCCCCTGTGGTTTAAACAATTACACTGACCTCCCCTGAGGTTACTAATCCTATACAAATTCAGTCCAAATAATTAAAATATTATTTTAGAGAGTGAAATTAGAATTTTGTACCTGATTTGTGCTTTGTGTTACATGTCCAATGAATGATAAAGTGTTACAAATTAATTAACAATTAATAAACTTTAAGAAGCGTAGTTTATATGCAAATACGTATTACATATTTAAAATATCAACTTTTTACGGGTATTTTACTTTCAAATATTTACTTTATTACGAATATTTATTCTCAAATACAGATTTGTATTTACTCTCAAATATTTAATTTTTGTTAAACACAAAACCTACCAGTTTTTCTTCCGTAGAAATATTAATATAACACTTTTTTAATTTTAGTTATAAATATTTATGTATTTAACATAAATTAAATGATTCAGGATAAAATATCCATAAAGAGCCAATACTTTACTCATGTAATGGATAAAAGTCATAAAAAATTAATATTTTATGAGGCCATTTATTTTTTAAAAAATATTTAATTTATATTAAATAGATAACCTACTGATTTTTTTTGCAAGAATATTACTGTAACACTTTTAAATTTTTAATTACAAATGTTAATATATTTATCATAAATTAAATATTTGAAAATAAAATATTTGTAAAGAGCCGATACTTTAAATAGGATATACGTATTTGCCTATAAACTACACTATTTAAAGTAAGGAGTACAGTTTATTGATTTAAGTTAAGGAGTGTAGTTTATTGATTTAAGTAAGGAGTGTAGTTTATTGGCAAATACGCATAACTTATTTAAAGTACCGTCTCTTTACAGGTATTTTATTTTTAAATATTTAATTTATAATAAATATATAAAAATTTGTAATTAAAAATTAAAAGGTGTTACAATAATATTCTTGCAAAAATAAAATCGATAGGTTATCTATTTAATATAAATTAAAATTAAAAAAAAAAGAAATGGCCTATAAAATGTTAATTTTTTATGGCTTTCATCCATTACATGAGTAAAGTATTAGCTCTTTATGAGTATCTTATTCTGAATCATTTAATTTATGTTAAATACATAAATATTTGTAACTAAAATTGAAAAAATGTTATATTAATATTTCTACGGAAGAAAAACTGGTAGGTTTTGTGTTTAACAAAAATTAAATATTTGAGAGTAAATACAAATCTGTATTTGAGAATAAATATTTGTAATAAAGTAAATATTTGAAAGTAAAATACCCGTAAAGA